>NW_023642780.1:0-9620 GCF_015228065.2 Penaeus monodon | reverse complement strand
ATATATTATATATATATATATATATATATATTATATGTATATAGAGAGCCAAAATTGTTCAAATTAATCATTAGGATCTTTTAGTAACATTTACCAAAAAATGTCAGGAAATTTGTATCTGACACAAACAATAAGTGACATGTCTGCAAAAAAAGGAAATCCATTAACATGCTCTATGGTTTTGATGGGCTGTGAGGTGTATTAAAGTGTCATTTTTTATTGCCATGTGTCAACAGTTATCACCAGATTTGTTAATTGTTAATCAACACTGCCCAGTGGTATCATACATCTCTTAGGCTACATAATGCGAATTATTCATCACAAAAATGGAATGTGCACTTGTCATGGTAAATGATGTCACATTAAGTGTTCTAAGTATTAGGATCATTTTAGAAATGAGACTTGAATTATGAGTGGAAAGTTACTATGCTGAATCCTGAAGCTAAGAATATGCTCTACATATTTACAGATTCCCAAGTATATGAAAGATAAGTGGGTAGAATGCCCAGGAGATGTTGGGAAGCTCAGAATTAACAAGTATGTATAATGACATTCATTTTTTCTTCTTTCTTTTGGTGTATCAGTCAAATATGTAGATACACTCTCTTATTTACATTTTCATGAGCTGTGTGATTAAATGAATTTTAATTTTGTTTTTATTTAGGGCCCAGGAAAGGTACCAACAGTTACGTTCAAGTCTGCAGAAAACTTGATGGATAGCAAGACCCCAAGAGAACACAAATTCATTTTACACAGTGTAAAAGAACAAACTTTAGGGGTGTTTTCACATACAGTCTGTAAGTATACACTGTAGCTGTTTATACCTGATATAGTTCCAACAGTATTTGATATGGTTATTTTATGTGTTGTGAATTTTTTAATGAACAGTTCTACTCATTTCAGCCAGTGGAAGCAGTGATGCTGTGGTTCCAGAGACAGAGAAACTATTTATGGAAGGGCAGGTCATCCAGAAATTTGAGTGTCAGCCAGTTGGTTAGTGGTCTTATCAACTTTAAAAATATTATCCAGGTATTGGATATAATGTATCTAATAAAACCTTGGCAAAAAAGTGTAAAATGCATAGTGTTGAATTGTTATTATGAAATAATGACTTGGAAGTATAGATCTAAATTTTTATTTATCTTTTTTTTTTTTTTTTTTTTTTTTTTTTTTTTTTTTTTTTTTTTTTTTCAGTGGATACATATTACTTGAACCAGAAGCGAGAAGCAGTAAAGAAGGCAGCCCAGCCATGTCGCCAGTCGATGTTTATCTCGAGGCCTGTCACAGTCTACCGCCCTATTGCGGCTCACAAGCATACTGTAAGTTAGTTACTTATTAAACTGTATTTTACATAACTCTTATCCATATTAATTTATATGTTTAAATTACTTGTTTTGCAATGGGAGCCCCTAATTTATATACATTTCTCACCCTATGAAGAATGGGATTTAATCAGTATGTATCTGATAATAGTGATGTTTAAGAGTACCATAATTTTTTTGTTTGTTAAATGATCTCTTGCAAGAGTAATGGTAAGTTACAAATATAAAAAAGCTGTATAAGTTAATGAAATGCTGTGGGAATATTAATGTTCACTTTTTTTGTTTTGTTTTGTTTGTAAAATGTGTTTACACATAGATGGTTCCACAAGTGGTCAGCCACCAAGGGGGTCAGTCAGTAAACCAAGTGACCTCACCTGATTTCCTTTTCCTTGAGTTTCAGGGAGAATATTTATTTTCTAAATGTGTTAATATCAATGTTTTTATCACTATTGGCAATATGATTATTATAATGTTATTAACATTACAAATAGTATGTAAACAAAAAAGTTATTGCAAAAATAAAGGTGAAGGGCACAGGTAAGATAAGTTAAAATAAGACTTGTAATGACTTCTTGGTGATTGAGAACCATCTATTTGTTAACACATTTTTAAAAAACTAAACTCAGAGTATGCATGGTGTTTATTTATATACCATCCCTATCAACTTTGGTTACTTAACTAAAGAGCTATCAGATTTATAAGAAAAAGGTACATTCAGCCATACATATTTACATATTTATTTCTCTTTGCAGTTTCTAAAACGGTTCTCTAGCAAAGTCTATCTCCACTATTTAAGTCTATCTCTATGTACAAACTAATCTCGTGGAGAATTTTGGCAGTATTTTAGCAGGCAGTTATGTAATGTGTTTTCTACGCACACAAACTTTTAGCCTAAAGACTTGCACAATTGCAATATGATATGCTCAATTTACATAATGTTGATGCAGCAGTATTATGTAAGCAAACATATATGCAATAAGAGGTACATTATTATACAACATGTTTTTATGTTTATAAATGTTGAATAATATTTATAGTAAAGTCCTTCTTATTAAACATTGAAATGTTATGGAGAACCATTCAAATGTTCGCCCCAAAGGTGTGAATGTGCACCTGGCTTCAAACTACATGAATTTCTTTCAGACGAGTTACCAAAAACAACTCTAGAACCTGCAGAGGGCATCATCACCGTTTTCCATGCCTTTTTGGGCCTATTTATTGAAGTTCATTAACTCACTTTGTCATCCTCAGTGGCACACTAGCCCCTTTTTCTGTTAATTTTTGCATTTCCACTTGTAAACATAATCTAATATTCTAGAATATTCTCTTTACAATTTAGTAGTCACTTCCAAACTATTTTTTTTATCAAAATAATGTAATGTGTGTGTGCGTGTGTTCATGTTATTCCTAGGTTCCTCTTTGGTGCTATGATTGTATTTTTGGGAGCAGTGGTACTTTGTAATATGTTTGGGCCATTATCATACAGAAAATTGATAAGGAAAAGCAAAAATTTATGGAAAAAGTGCTTGTGTGATCAGGCCTTAAGCAGTGGCACAACACTCCTCTAAAGGCACCATTGTAGAAGATATCAGATTTTAATAACCACTGAAAGAGGAAGGAGAGATACCACATAGTCAATTTGTCTTGACTGATTTTTTTAAGTTTTGACTATGATTTCCAGATCAAGCCACTCATATCACAGGGGGGGGAACATTTGAATGACAGGTAGGGTACAAGTTTAGTGTTAGAATTAATCAGTGATTTTTAGATTAATATAATTTTTAAATATAACTGGTTTGCCTTTTTCTTACTAGATTGAGGTAGAAGAACGTAAGAAAGCTGAGGGTTAAAAAGGCTCGTGATGATAAGGACAAAGTCATGGAAATGCTCTTTGCTGCCTTTGAAAAACATCAGTACTATAACATCAAGGATCTGCAGAAAATTACACGTCAACCAATTGTAAGTTTTTTACATGTATATTTTGAAGAAATAAAACTATTTTGCCATTTCTGGAGAAAGGTTCCCTTTACATGTACAAAATTAAATTTCAATACCAGTATACTGTTCAGTCTTTCTAAAGATTCAACGCTTTCTAAAACAAGTTAGAATTACTTCATATAGTACGAGACATGATGATGCATTCTTATGTAGAATATTAAATAGAAATGTCATTTAAAAATATTTGCTTTCACTTTAACAGTGGTCATAATGAACATTCTTTTTTTTTTTTCTTTCATCAGACATATCTGAAGGAGATACTGAATGAAGTATGTGATTACAATGTCAAGAACCCTCACAGGAAACATGTGGGAATTAAAGCCGGAAGTACCGGCATTATAAGGCTGACGAGGTAGAGGCTGCAGATGATCCTAATAGTGACTAAGGATTTGAACTTCGCTAAGGCATTTCTTATCATGAGGCTCATCGTGATGAACTCCCATCTCATGCCATGGTTTCATTTTTTGTGTTATGGTATATACAAAGAGTGGTACCTTTGTTTTTATTGTCTTTGGAGTAGGAAGAAAAAATATTATTATTATTTTTTTTTTTATCTATTACTTTCTGGTAAATTTTTTTGATGCAGGTATAATTTTTTTTTTTTTTTTTTTTTTATAATAATAATAATAATATGTACACATTTACTATTGATTTTATAAAGATTGAATTTGTGTAAGATTCCTACATGTAGCTCCTCCATGTCAAACGTTGTCCATTTCAAAGTATTAGGCTGTGGTATGATTTTTTAAAATAATTTCTGTGGTAATACTTTTACAGCAAGGGGTTTTAGCCTATAGAAATGTTTGAAATTATTATGACCTTTTCTAGATATAATAAAAAAGCAAGGTTTGTTGCTCTTCATATTTCCCTTGTTTAAATATGTATATAATGAAAATAATTTGATAAAGTTGTGAATTATCCTTCATGTTGTGCTTTTAAGGATTACAATGAAGTTCAGTAACTTTTATCACATGATCGTAATGTTTAAATCACTTGTACTCATTATTCACACTGAAATTCTCGTCTCATCGCAGGATTTTTTATTATTATTACTATTATTATTTTTATTTATTTTTTTTTATTTTTTTGTTATTATTATTATTATATTATTATTAGACTTTGTTCTTGATATGAAAGAAACCTTATATAACCAAATAATGAATTGTCCTCCAGACCACATCATCTGCCTTAATTTACAATTTCAGCAGTTTTTCTCCTCTTGCCAAGGACAGTTTGAATATAATTTTATGTATCTTGATGGGATTTTTCTAATCTTGATACATGACCTGGTTAGCTCAGAGTGGAGCCGAAGGAGAAGGAGAAGGAGAAGGAGGAGGAGAAGGAGGAGAAGAAGGAGGAGGAGAAGGAAAAGGAGAAAAGGAGAAGGAAAAGGAGAAGGAGAAGAAGGAGAAGGAGAAGGAGAAGGAGAAGGAGAGAAGGAGAAGGAGAAGGAGAGAAGGAGAAGGAAAGAGAAGGAGAAGGGAAGGAAAAGGAGAAGGAGAGAAGGAAAAGGAGAAGGAGAGAAGGAAAAGGAGAAGGAGAGAAGGAAAAGGAGAAGGAGAGAAGGAAAAGGAGAAGGAGAGAAGGAAAAGGAGAAGGGGAGAGAAGGGAAAAAGGAGAAGGAGAGAAGGAGAAGGAGAAGGAGAGAAGGAGAAGGAGAAGGAGAAGGAGAAGAAGGAGAAGGAGAAGGAGAAGGAGGAGAAGGTGAAGAAGGAGAGGTGAAGAAGGAGAAGGAGAAGAAGGAAAAGGAGAAGGAAAAATCTAGGTATTGTGACAATAAGTAACAATGCATAATTTTTTTTATATTTTTTATTATTCCATTTTCTGTAACACATCCTGCACCACTATTTTCATCCTTAGAGACTCTCCCAGGCAATGGCTCATGGATGGTACACCCCACCCTCATGTACTGGTGGAAGTAATACAGGTACCCTTTCTTGGAACTAGCTAAGTCAATCTCCCTCCAAGAGATTTGTGCACTCATGAGAGACATCCCTGTCACCCTCCACTTACCAACAATTTCCTAAAACAAGACATTCCTATCACCATTGCAATTTTTAAAAAGATATATATCACTCTCACCCAGTCCCAAAGGGACAGATAGGGATGAAAATAACTAGCATGAGGTAGGAGGATGTGCTGATAATTAAAGGCCAACATCAGGAAAGTATGAGTTTCTACAATAGAAAAACTGTCCTCTGTGGGAACTTTTATTTTCCAAATCATCTTTGTATACTCTGGATGGAGGCCAAAGGTAGTGTATTCATCAAAACATCAACAATAATTTCTCATCATCTTTTATAGCTCCTGCATATTAGTGCTTAGCTTTTACGGTTTTTTTCCAACCACAGGAAGGGTACCAAATACAGATGCCATTACAGAAACCATTGCTGCTGTGCAGAAGCTGGTACAAGAGAATTCCAGAATAACCACTTCCAAGTTAAGTTAGGCCTAAACTTTGAGAAAGGAAGCATCACTGCCATACTAAAGGAACTAAAGTGGCAAGGTGATGTGCCTGCTGGATTGACACACCTAAAATCTCTTTAAAAGTGTCTGGCAGTATAGTGATCCATACCAGCAATCAACCCAGCCAGCAGTGCCTCAACAACAGGTATAACCATTTCATGGTTTGCCGTTATTTCTCTGCTTGTGACGTCATCTACACTTGTGCCTACCAACTACCCTGTAAATATTGGTTTAGAATATTATTTGCCCAATCATCTGGATGGGGCCTAAGTTGCAAGATAATAGAGTAAGGTTTGCCAGTTCCTTCTCTTATATTCTGACTTCAGAATCCCTACTCGGGGAAAACTCAGTCAATGACCCATTGAGACTCAGCTGGCCTTAACAAAATTGGAGACTATGTCTCTAATTTCACCTCTTAGGTCTTGGATTGGCTGGATCAGTTTATCTTACCCAAGACAGCATGGCTTTGTTACTTGATAAACTTAGGATTTATCAGTATGATCCTGAAATGAAGTGGCTTGTTGCTTAGTGGATGTTTCTTGAAGATCCTCCCCCCAAAATTAACCCAAAGCTAACTGGGATAGCATGTACATACATGCCATGCCCACTGAGTTTGCTTTATTAACTGTTTTTACATATAGATGGCTACACTTGTACTAAGTCACCAATGAGCCAATTACAAGTACTGCCTGTCTTACCTCTTTACCCTTTTCCTTGATTTTCATTATCATTTTAATTTTTTTTTTCTTTTTCTTTTTCTTTTTTTACATTATCTTATATTGCTGTTACTAATGTCAATACCATTATAGTAATTACAATGTTTGTAATAAAAGTAACACCATAGATATTCACAGCATTAGTTAAATTCTGCCAATTTAAGGAAAGGTGAAATCAGGTAAGATCACAAGGTCTACTAATTGACTCCTTTGTGGCTAAGCACTTGCAGAGCCATCTATGTGCAGAGACATTTCACCAAGAATTTAAAAAATGAGCACAGCATTTTCCTGGTGACATGTAGTTAAAAAGTCCAGGAGTGTGGGAGAGGTGATGGTCATACTTTGACATGCATTGCTACATTGTCTTAGTTGTTCAAAATCAGCAGTGGAACTGCCCACAAGTTTCCAAGTGTCGTCTTCCAAAGCTGCTATAGAAGTTGCGAAAGAAGCAACCTATTACTGATGTAATTTTTTTTTTTTCTATGGACCTTTGTAGTATTTTTTTTTTTTTTTTTTTACTAACTAGTTAAAAAGCTATCTAACACAGAGGGTAATGGGCATTATATGTATTCTTCTCAATATCCTGACACTTTGGCCATAACTTGGCCCTTTCATAAGACAGCAGTGACATTAGGCAGTGGTAAATTTTACTGTTGTTTGCACATCAGAAAAAAAGGATATTTACTGGACTGACAGGTTTCATATTGGATACACATTCCCCTCAAGAAAGGGCTCTACACATCCCTAAAACAATTAAGAGGTGTGCCTACTTCTAAATTTATCATTGACTATGTAACAAATTCATTTTCTGACAACTGAATATTCATGAACAAGACAGACCTGCAAAAAAAATGAATATAAAGAATATGAATATATAACATATTTACATTCTGGAGGATGCAAATTTTGATCCTATAGTGGTATTGTGACCACAGTAATAAACATAGAAAAGGAAAACTGGAATAGGTTAGTGATAAATACTTGTTTGGACCATTGCCTTTAGAAAACCCATGAATAACAATGAACAAGTGGCAGTTTAATAATTTTCTATGGGATGAAGTTTAGGGTGAAAGCTTAGATATCTATAGTCATTCATGATCAGGCTATTTTACAACAAAAATTTATTCCAAGGGTAATAAACTAACTCATGAATGATAAGTTTTCTGGACATTTAAAAAAACAGCAGTTGGACAATCATAATATATATATACTTTCATATAAAAGCAACAAATGAAATCCTCTGAAAAATATATATTTTTTTAAGGAAATTGTGTCAACTTGGCCTCACTGAAATGTTTTAAAATCCCCTACTTTCAAATATTGTACATTATTATCAAGACAAATACTTCCTTTAAACTCTTATACTTGTATTTTTTGTTTAGAAAACAGAAAACCAAAAAATCTAAATTAAGATGCAAAAGGATTTATCAGGTCACAGATTTTCAGGAGGGAATGTGCAACTTAATAATAATAATTTTTTGGGCCCAGTAACCTATGAGAAATTTTGAATACCGATTTTTTCTTTGTTCATTAAATACTGCATAGGTAAGGAAAAACTTCATCCTTAAAGTTTCTATCAGTATATGAAGAGTTAGTATTTACCCTCTTTTCATGAACAGATGAACAATTTACTGCTATCATAAAGCTTAATTGTGGAGTCAATAATTTTTAATATAAATATTCTTTAAAAACTATGTCAAATATCAAAATAGCCTTGATTTAAGTTTAAGTTCTCTAGAAATTATATTTCACAGTGTTGGTGTGCAAACGTAATTTACGTTCATTTTCAAGAATCTTTGTACATTTCTTCACATCAGCAGTGAGATAGTTTCTCCACAACTTACACCAAAAAGATTGAAAAGAAAATTGAAGAAGTCAGAGAAATTTGTCATAAAAATTCCCAACTTCTGTTTGTCTACCCCTCCTTTTTCCCTTATTTTTTATTTCACTAAAGCTAAATTTGGTTCATGGTATTTCAGGAGCTTGATTTCACATAATGGAAAATTAATATAAATACATATAATGCAGCAAGCCTTTACCATACAAGACAATACAACATGTATCTACTTGTACAAATAATACAAAGACAATAATACATCAGATCTAATAGAAGGTAAAATGTATGGTGGAGGACTTTGGGAGAGAATAAGAAGGGTAGGTAATGGCTACATGAAATATGACATAAAGCAGGGGTCTTCACATTTTTTCATCACAACCTGGTTTGATTTTGTACACTACCTTCACAACTCAGTATGTCCATTCTAACATATTTGTACGCAAGTGTCCCTCCTATCCCCAGACTCATTTGCTCTCACACTCCCCTCCATCATCATCGTCATCGTCATCATCGTCATTGTGGTCATCATCATCATCATGTGGTGATCCACTGAAGATGAGCATGTGACCCGGTACTTGGTGTGACCCATACTTTGAAAACCCTGCCACAAGAAATTACTATTTCACACTCACACAAAGTCCCATTCACAACACACTCACACAAAGTCCCATTCACAAGAAAGAGGCAGGAAACATTAACTATATTGTTGGCTCTGGTAGAGAGAGGTCTAAGGGAACTGGGGAATAGGGATATACCAGTGGATACACATTTCTCACTTATAATGCAAAAAAAAAAGTGTGGGGAGGATGCTAGTTTTTGAAACTGGCCACAGATGACATAGCAAGCCATAATAATGATGAATAGGACTGGTGGGGGTTAATTCATTCATGACAGGAGCTCCCACTTCCTTACTGAACCACAGGATGGGTGTGTGCGGAGTCAGCTGCATGAGGGAAAAATTAGAAGCCTGGGAACCATATAGTTACCCTGCTCTCTATGCTCTTGGCTGCAGCTGAAATGGTTCATTAGTTAATGAGGCTAAAGAAAGCCTACCTGAGAGCTTTCTCCTCAGTGACTGCAGCTAGCAAAAGAGACAGAGATAGATCATCCTGCTATTAATGGGGTAACCATTGCCTTTTGTTTTAGTTTGAAGAGAGAGACAAATAAAACACTCTGTGCACTCACTATGTCAATATAAGTAGTTGTGGAGGTCCTCTGCAGAAATACCATGTCATTCTTCGGCTGTCAACAAATCATGTCTGCACCGTCTGAAGAATTTAA
>NW_023642779.1:0-5000 GCF_015228065.2 Penaeus monodon | reverse complement strand
TCCTATGTCGTTTTATGTAGTTTGTAACCTCGGTCTCTGTATTGTGGTGGAATCGGGCGTTCTCGGTGGGGGAGATTTGGGAAAATTTGTTGCCAGAATTCCCTGTGGAGAGGCTCCATCTCCTCCACCGATTCAACCTTCTGTCTGTGTGTGTTGTATATGTAGTGATTGTCTGTTGTTCGACCCCATGAGTTTTTTTAGGAACTCCAAAATTTCTTGGGGTCTTTAGGTTTTGGCAGTCTTTGTGCGAGTGTTTCCCAGTGGTATTTGTTCATTACTTTTAAATTTGTGTGGAATTGTGTTTGGATTTCTCTGTATCGTGTGCGTAGTTGTGTCCCAGCCCGTGTTAGTGCTAGTTCATTAAGTGTCTGTATTGTATTTTAAGCAATTTCAGGCTATGTGTTTCTCTGTAGTTAGGGATAGTCTTGTGTGTTGTTTTGGGGATGTTGGCCTGTCGGGCCGTCTGTATGTCTGTGTATCACTGTTCAAGGTGGGTGTTTATTCTGTGTGTGGGCTGCCCCTCGAGATCAGTTACCTGTGTGTCTTCAAGTGCTTGTCTGAAGCCCTCCCAGTTTGCATGTTTGAAGATTCTCGGGGGTTGTGTTGGGATCATGATAGGATTTGTTGACAGTGTTAAAATGACCGGGAGGTGGTCGCTGGATGTGACGTCGCCTGTTGTGATATGGTGGTGTAGTTGTGCTCTGTGGTTTGCCAAGACTATGTCAGGTGTTGTTGCTGTGTTATGTGTTATATATGTTGGTGTGTGTGGACCGAGGTGTGTGAGTCTGCCTTGTTGTATGAGTGAGGCGAGGCCTCTGCCAACGGTGTTTGTGTGGTTGTAACCAAAGAGTGCGTGGTTTGCGTTAAAGTCTCCCATGATGTATATTGGTTTGTTATGCCTCAGGAGCTGCAAGATGTCAGGTTCTGGTATGAAAGGTCTTCTTGGTGGAATGTATAGTGTTGCTAGTATAATGGGTCCATGTGGTGTATTTATTTCGACTGCCAGTAGGTCTGACTGAAAGTTATTGATGATTTTGTGTGAGATGTCGTTTCTGATCGCAATTGCTACGCCATCGCTTCTTTCTTGTGATTTGTTGGAAGAGTAGATGGTGTACATGTAGATTTGAGTGAGGTGGCGTTATTGAGCCCGTGGCTGTTAATGAATATGATGTGTGGGTCGTGTCTTCTGTATGTGTTGCACAGTTCAGTTTTTCGTGTTGTCCAGTGGAGGACGTTATGTTGTATGATGGTGAGGCGTGAGTGTAGTGTATGGTGTGTCATGTGTATTTGTGTTGTTATTCAAGGAAGAATCCGTTATTTAATTTGTTTATGTTAGGGCAGTGTTCAATCATGTCGTTTGTGACACGCATGTTGCCTTCCTTGAGGTGTTTGTGTAGCCTCTTGACTGTGACCAAGATGGTATGCTCTCTTTTCGTTACTAACCACTGTATTCTCCTATTTTTTTCAGAGCCAATTTCAAAACGATCAGAGTACTGGTGGCGCTCCAGCCCCTCGTCATCAGTGAAGGTTCCAGTGGAGTCTGTAAGGTCTGGTGTAGGAGGTGGGGCATCAGGGGTGCTCAGAGGGATATCGCTGGGGATATCCCTGGGCTCCATAACAGAGGGGATTTTTATATTCTTTGGCCTTACTGATTGACGTGAGGAGGAGGTCGTGGAGGGGGGTGCCGAGGTTGCTTTAGGGGGGGGGGACTGACTGGGGCTCCGGTGTCTGGCTCTCAGCAGGCTGAGATTTCGGTGTCTGGGGCAGGGGCTCAATGGGCTGAGCCTGTGGAGGTTGGGGCTCCGCTGCCTGGGCCTGTACAGGCTGAGGCATTGGTGCCACGGGCTGGGATTGTTCAGGCTGGGCCTGAACAGTCTGGTTGGGGGGTTGGATCACTCTAAGGATGCCCCAAGAGTCAGATTCCCCAAGGTCTAGGGCGGGAAGGTTATTTGCCTCCCTTTTCAGGGGCAATGATGTTTTGCATGTGAGCATGCAGGAGGACTACGAGAATCTCCCTGGAGAGATTGTTAGGGAGAGCCAGGTGGATGGAAGGTTCGTTCTTCGTATGTTTTATCTCCTGGCGGACCTGGTTTATAAGGGGTTTCCAGTTTCCAGATGATGATGATGGGGAGAAGTAGTAGGAGAAGCATGAGGAGAAGAAGGAGGAGGAGGCGGGGAAGGGGGGAAAGGAGAAATAGATGTGGAAGGTGGGGAGGAGGAGGAAGAAAGGGAGTAAGAAGAGGAGGAGGGGAAGGGGGGCGGAGAGATAGAATTGGAAGGTGGATGAGGAGGTGGAGTAGGAGGAGGAGGGGAAGGGTGGACGGAGAGATAGAAGTGGAAGGAGGAGGAGGAGAAGGGGGATTAGGAAACTGAGAGATAGAAGTGGAAGGAGGAGGAAAAGGAGGAGGGGAAAGAGAATGATAAGGAGAAGGTGGAGGAAGGAAAGGAAAGATAGGTTGTGGAAGGAGGAGGAGGAGGAGGGAAAAGGGGAACTGAGACATAGAAGTCGAAGGAGGTGAAAGGGAACTGAAACATAGAAGTCGAAGGAGGAGGAGGAGGGGAAGGGCAAGTGTGCGCGCTGTGTGTATAGACATATATGCGTGTATATATTATGTCTTTTGAAATACACATAAAAATATAAATATATATATACATATATATATGTATATCGGCATATATATGTATGTATATGTAAATACACACATATATGTATATGTATTAATATGTATTATACATTTATATGTAGATATATAATTATACATATATACGCAAATACAGAAACACACACACACACAGACACAGACACACACACAACATATATATATTGTGTGTATGTGTGTGTGTGTTGATATATATATATATATATATATATATATATATATAATATATATATATATATATATAGGTATATACATATATACAAATATTTATATTTTTATATTTACATATATGAATATATATATTTGTCTGTATATACAAATAATGATTACACACAGAAACTCACACACATACACATATATGTATGGATACGTGTGTATATATATATATATATATATATATATATATATATATATATAATAATATATATATATATATATGAGTATATATATGTATATATGTACATATATATACACAAACACACCCATGCGTGTGTGTGTGTGTGTGTGTGTGTGTGTGTGTGTGTGTGTGTGTGCATGTGTATATATTTATGAATATATACATGTATAGGTATATAAATTCATACATATATATATGTATATATACATATACGCACAAGTGTGCATCATATCGCAAAAAAAAGTTTTTTTATATACATTTATATATACGTGTACAAGTGCGTATCATGTCGTAATACAAATTCATGAAATATTCATGCTCATGAAAAAAAAAAAAAAAAAAAAAAAATCAAGGTTATTTTTTCTTTCTTTCATATTTATTCTTTTTGAGGTCTATCTTCTTCCGATTAAGGGTTATCTAAAATAAGATATGAAAATGTTTATTAAAACACTAAAAGAAAGGTAAAACAAATAAAACGAAGCCACGAAGGGGAGTCGCTCAATGTCGGATTCCCGTTTTCTATTGGTCTTAGCACCCTCACCGGAACGGGCATCCTTACCCACGGGAATAAAAAGGCAGAGGAAAACCCCGAAAGAAGAGTAAATACAGCAATGAAACTGCACTCTTATTACGAGATTGGATATATGTAGTATGTATGTATGTATTGTATGTATTTGAACATTATACGGACATATAGTTATGTGCATACAGCATATATGTGTCTGTGCATACGTACACACATACACACACATACGCACTCACACAGTGTGGGCAGGATGAAGACGAGCAGGTAAGGAGTCTAGGAGAGGACTCGCTGCGCCCTGGATAACGAGATGTCGAAAACATGGCGAGTGTAGCCAAGTTTGGAGAACACATTTATTTAGACGATCCATTGCCTGATCTCCGTATTTAACATGTAAGATCTGTACTTCAATGATTCGAAGCACTGTACTCTCCGTGTGTGTGTGTGTGTGTGTGTGGATACACATACACACATATATATGTATGTAAGTATATGAAAACATATTTACACACACACATATCCACATGGATATATGTATTTGTGTCTATATGTATACACACACGCATATATACATATAGACATATATATCGTAAAACAAGTTCATGAAATATTCACTGTAAAATGGTAAAAATGTTACATGTGAAATATTCATAATGAAGTTCAATGCATTTTCGTTGGTGATCTATTTCTTTTCCGACTAAGGTTCGTCTAAACAAGACATAAAATTATTTTATTAAATACACTAAAGAAAGGTAAATCAAATAAAACGCCGCAAGTACTTGAGTCGCTGAAGGTGGCTTCCCATTTTCTATCTGTACGTCACGAATGCTATACTCAGGACTCTCCATGTGTGTGTGTGTGTGTGTGGATACACACACAGTCGCAAAGACGCACACATGTAAGTCTTTGTATGTATTTTTTTTTTTTTATAACGGTAGGTTCATGTTTGAGCCGCCATGGTCACAGCATGATACTTAATTGTAGTTTTCATGTTGTGATGCTCTTGGAGTGAGTACGTGGAGGGTCCCAGTTCCTTTCCACGGAGAGTGCCGGTGTTACCTTTAGGTATCATTCTCTCTATTTACCCGGGCTTGGGGGCGGCACTGACTTAGGCTGGCTTCCACCCAGTGGCTAGGTAGGCAATCGAGGTGAAGTTCCTTGCCCAAGGAACAACGCGCCGGCCGGTGACTCGAACCTCGAACTCATTGCCGTCGTGACACGCGCTCACGCACACGCACACGCATGATATGTATTTGTGTTGTATGTGTATATATACATACATATATACAGTGAAACAACTATAATCACTAAAATTTAAAATATATAAATGTGAAAATTCCTAATGAAGTTTAATAAAGAAAAAAAAAGCTCTCAAGTCTTTCTTGCTATTTGCGGTGTCTTTCGATAAGTCGTCTAAAAA
>NW_023642778.1:0-9621 GCF_015228065.2 Penaeus monodon | reverse complement strand
AATTAAAAAAATACAAAAACAACAACACACAACACACACACACACCAACACACCAACACACACCACCAACACACCAACAACACACCCACCACAATAATATTATATTATATTATAATATATATATATATATATAATTAATATATATAATTATATATATATATATTATATTATAAATGCAAATATATTTTTTCTGCCACCCACACCCACCACAACCACCCCAAAAAACACGCAACCCCCACGCACACGCAACGCAAGCACACACACAAAAGCACACACCACACACACAACCCCCACACACACAATATTTATATATTATAATAATATTATATATAATATATATTATTATATATATAATATATAATATTATATATTATACATATTAATATATCTTAATCTTATCTATCTATATAATTATATATATATTATATATATATTTTTTATAAATTGGTGTATAAGTTAATGTAGTTTAAAAAAATAAATAAAATATATATACATAACACAGGTGTGTGTGGGGTGTGGTTTTTGGTGGGTGTTGGTGGTGTGGTATGTATATAATATATGTTTAGGAAAATATATTTAATATATATATATATATAAATTATATATAATATATTATTATATATTATTGTGTGGGGTGTTGTTGTGGGTTGGTGTGTGTGTGGTGTGTTGTGGTGTGGGGGTGTGTGTGGGGTGGGGTGTGGGTATTAATATATGTATTTTTTAATAAAATATATAATATATATATATTAATAATATATATTAATTTATTATATATATTAAATAATATATATAATATATAAAATATTATTTAATACACACACCACACAACACCCCACACACCACAAACACAACACACAACACAACCCACAACACAACACCACCAACACACAACACTATTATATATATATAATATATAATATTATATATATATATAATTATATATATATATATATATATTATAAATATTATAATTATATATATTTTATACACAAACACACACACACACAACACACACACCACCAACACACCACAACACCACACACACCACCACACACACACACAACACCAACCACTAATATAATATATAATATTATTATTATATTATATTATATAATATTATAAAATTTATAATATATTATATATAATATATAATATATATTTCATATACCATTATATATACATAACACCCCACCCCACCCCCACAACAACACAACACAAAACACAACCCCAACACACCACACACCAACCCCACCACCCACAATATATATATTATATATATTAATTATATATATTATAATATTATATATAAAATTTATATAATATTATATATATATAATATATATTAATATACATACATATCTTTATCAAATCTATTCCTATATAATATATATATTATATATTATATATATAAAATAATTATTTTTATATATAATATATATAATTTTAATAATTGTGTTTATAAAAGAAATGTTAATGTAAAAAATATTATTAAAACATACACCACATACATACCTTACATACAAAAACCCACACACCACAACACCCACCAACACAACCACCACACAACAACAACCAAACCAAAACCACACACCCCACACCCACACCCCAAACCACCACAACAAACCACAAACACACACACCACACACACCACACACAACATAATTTTATAATATATATTATAATAATATATATAATTATATATATCTATATTATATATATATATATATAATTATATTAATTTTATATATATATAATATAAAAATAAAATAAATATATTATAAAATACCCCCATTTTATAAATAATAAATATATATATATATATAAATAATATATTTATATTATATATATATATTTTTATTTATATATTATAATTAATTATATTTAAATATATGTAATATAATATATGTTATTTATAAAATATTTATATATATATATTATTATATATATTATAATTAATAATATATATATTATATATATTATAATTTTGGGTTGTGTGGTGGGGTTGTGGTGTGGTGTGTGGTGTTGGTTGTGTGTGTTTAAAAATGTATATAGATTTGAATAAAAAATATAATATATATATATATTAATATATATATTTATAATATATATATTTATAATTATATTTTTTTTACATAACCAACACAACACCACAACCACAACACACCACACACCACACCAACACCACACACACCAAACCCACACACAACAATATACATATATAATATAATTTTTTTTTAATATATATATATATATATATTATAATATATATTATATATATATTATATAATATATATATATATATATATATAATATATATATTATATAATATATAAAAAGTGTTATAAAGTAAATGGTTATGTAAAAAATTTATTAATTAAATTACAAAAATACCAAACAAAACATACACAACACCACAACACACACACACACACACAACACACCAACCAACACAAAACCACACCCACACACCACAACATATATTATATTATATATATATTTTATATATATTATATATATATTATATTTATATATATTATAATATAATATATAAACGCAATATTTTTTCTTGCAAACCCACACCCACACCACACACACCAACACACGCCCCACGCCAAACACACGCCCGCAAAAGCCACCACACACAAGCCACAAAACACCAACAACACCACAAACACAACACAAACACAACACCACAACACACACACCACCACACAAAACCCACCACACATATATATTAATATATATATAATATATAATATATTTATATAATTATATTTTTAAATATATATATGTATATGTATATATATAATAAATAATATTAAAACATATATATTATATACATATAAATTATAATATAATAATATATATATTATATATATATTAAAATATTATATATATAGACCCCCCACACACAACCACACACACCACCCCAACCACACACACACAACACACCAAACACAATTATATTATATAATATATTATATATATTAATATATATTATATAAATATATATAAATATATATAATATTGGGTGTTGTGTGTGTGGTGTTTGGGTTTGTGTGGTTTTTGGGTGGTGTTGTGGGTGTGTTTTGTTGGGGGTGTGTGTTGTTGTGTTGTGTGTGTGATTTTTGTGGTGTTTGTTGTTTTGTTGTATTTTGCATATATAATTATGCATTTATATATATATTATTATTATATATAATATATATTATATATAAAATTATATATATATAATATTATTATATAAATTTTTTATTTAATTTTAATTTATTTATTTATATAATATTATATATATATATATATATATAATTATATTTTGTGGGTGTGTGGTGTGGTGTGTGGTGGTGTGTGTGTGTGGGTGTTGTGTTGTGTGTGTGGGTGTGGGGTGGGTGGTTGTGTGTGTGTATTTTATGGGTATGATTTGTGTTGTTTATTGTTTTTTTTTTCAACAAGCCCATCCATTTCCACTGCCGGACATAGGCCCTCCTTCTCAATTCACTACTGAGAGGTTTATATGGCATTCCCCATCCCTTGCCTGATTGGATGCCCTTTTCCTAAATCAACCCACAAGTTTTGTTGGCCACGGGCGGGGTGGACTTTCCCCCTACGACCCACCTGCGGTTTTTTGAACTTTCTCAAGCCCGATTATGTTCGTTTTTTCTCGGGGCTCGAGCCAGCAGTCCGGAAGTTGCAGGGCATTTTTTTATGACTGCCCGCGGGCCGGAGGGATTTTGAACTCGGGGAACCACGAAGGGGCGTTCGGAAAATCTAGTTGCTCTAAACCACTGGACCCAAATCCCGGCAGTCACCACCCCCCACACACACACACAGAACACAAATAAATATATACTGCATAATACTATATACATTTGTATATAAACTAAATAAATAACCCAAACCCCACCACACAAAAATATATACCATAAACAACCACACCCACCCACAACACACCACACAAACCCACCACACCACACACCACACCCACACACAACCACCACCACCACACCACACACACCACACACACACACACCCACACATACATAAAACACACACAACACCACATACCACATAAATATATAAAATATATATATTACATTTATTATATATATATATATATTATTATATAAATATTATATAATATATAATATATATAATATTATATTATAATATATAATATTAATATAAATATTATATTACACACATTTAATAGTAATATACATAAGTCTATTTTCTGTTTACCAGTGAAAACATGTAAGCTGGTTTTACCACGTGGATCCCAAGTCCCCAAATAGGAAACCATTCACTCAGCGGAGGGGCGGTAGATTGACGACGTTTTATCTGAATCCTCGCCTTTTGACCCCCGCCCAGTTTTCGTGTACAGCGCGCAGCGCGGGTAAAAGGTAAGGGCCTAAGCCCCTCCTCCTCCGGGCGGGGTTGGAACAACCCAACACCGTGGACCCCCCTGCCACGGGGCCGCTTTTTACCCTAAGCCAAGTCGTAGTGTTGTTGTTGTAGAGAGTGTGTTTCAACCCCTTTTACATGTTGTTTTTTTGAGTCTCTGGCAGCCACTGTACTAGAGTTACTCATATAGCCTTTTTACAAAACTGGGTGGAACAGGGGCAGGCAGGGAAAGAAAAAAAACCGTTTCAAACTGCTTTCAAGAACAAAGTCCTAAGAAAAAAAAAAAACCATGCAAAATACATGTTTTGGGGCCTCCCTTTTTTTCTTATTTCTTTTCCCCTTCCCTCTTTACCATAAAAAGTGTTTTAAGCGTTGGTTTTTTGTTTTGGGTAAAAAGTTGCTAAAATGACAGCAAATGGCACGTTTTTCTCACACTATTTTCTTTTTGGACCTTGGATCCATTTACTCCTATGAATCGCAGGCATTTGGTTTCAACAAAACATGAAAATATTGTTTCGTTTTAGTTAAAGTTAGTTAATTAAATTTCTCTCGTTTTTTTAGAGAGATTTTTATGTTTATTTTTCATTCTTGCAGCGAGTTTTAAACGTGTTTTTTCCTGATTTTTTTATCTTATCAACAAAATATCATTTTTCATTTTTAATCTCGTTTCCTCCCCTCGCCCAGACCTGACTGGTGGCTTTTTTCTCTTTCGCTTGTGGTCGGTCAGTTTTGTGGGTTTTAAACCATAAGCAATCGTTACAAAATGCTCAGTGGGGTGGAACACTTTTCTATCGGCGCTAGAACGAAGGCAATGTAACCACAGTTTTTTTAAATTTTATAAAATTTTTATTATATTGAATATAGCGTAGGATTCTCCCCCATATCAATAGTGCACAAGATTCCCCAATATTTACCCCCGGGGGTTTTGCGTAAAACGCCCTAATAGAATCTGCGCTCCAAACGTTCGAAAAAAGTAAGGTTACAGGTAAAACCGAATTTTATTCGTTCCGATTCCAGCAAACTTTTGAGTCGGTGTGGACCCGCCCAGTTTACGTCCCATTAAATTTAAATGTTAGGACTAGGGTTTTTTAAGCTAGAAAATTTCATTATTCGCTTATTAAATCACACCCCTTTCTCACCCTCTTTGAAGTTGTTTTAACATGTTTTTTGGGTAATTTTCCAAGCGATCGTGTGGATTTTTTTGTAAAATATCCGTAAGGGAATGTCCACGAGTTGGCCCATCACCAAAATACGCAGAAAAAAGAGTAGGGTTATTTTTATAGATTTTCCTGGCTTGGTTTGCTTTCCACTCTATAGCATTTTTGGGTAATAGGAATCCCCCCGTCGATGAAGTCTGGACATGGTATAGCTAGACATGGCTTAAACCTCGAGTTTCAGATTTTTTCTGGCCCCGAAGAAAAATTTTTTACTTGTTAAAAAACGCATGTGAATATTTTTTTTTTCACGTCCACCAATCATTAAATGCGTACATTTCCTGTCGTATATCATTATATGGTTGAATTCAATTTTTGGTAGTTTTGAAAATAATTTTTTTATATAGCTAGCTTTTGCTAATTTTTATCTCAGTTTTGTAAATAGTGAAACGTTTTAATATTTCGTGTTTTTGTGGATTCATTTCTCGGTGTGAGGGTTCCACCTCTTGCTTTTTCCCTCTCATTCACGCTAGCTGTCCACTCCACACACACATACACCACACACACCACCACCTCAACTCCATCCCACGCAGGACAAAAGAACACTGAAAAAACCTTTTTTCATTAATAGGGGTTTTTGGTTTTGCTTGTCATAGCGCCGGTGTAAAAGATTTATGATGTATCTCTTTTAAGCCCATGATTTTTTTTTGTCAGTCGTGGGACGAGTTGGACTCGCACATGATTTGTTACAAAATTAACATTTTTATTTCTTTCTCTGTGTTTACAAGTGGTTTCAAGTAAAATCCTTGTGGAATTTAATCTTACTCTCATAATCTATCACAGACGGTTGGTAGTTTCCAAAGCCTGGGTCCCATGCGGATCGCTTACTGAACGTTTTTCCCCTCTCTCCTATTTTTTTTTTTTTTCTTTTCTTTTGTGAAAAATATAAAAAAACACAAAAACGAAAAAAAAAAAAAAAAAAAAGAAAAATAAATTAAAAAAAAATAAACATTAAAAAACTGCAAAAATTTATGTAAAAATAACCGGCTAGTGGTAACTTAACACCCCTTCTTTCTCTGTTGCCTTTTCCTTTTTTTTCTCCTCTTGCTATCTGGCCCCTTACATGTAATGAAATTCCTGGGTTTTCCCCAAAACTATAATAATTTGCAGTCGGGGCCGGACGATTAGCCGACAACACAGCCAACCGAAGTTGCATCTTGGGATGCTGTGGGAAGGACGGTCATCGGATGATTCCGCCCATAAGGGGCCCTGTGGGACCAGGAAATGTTTCGTCAGAGCAGGTGTTTTAAGCCCATCCCCAAAGATGTAGTGGGACGGGCCGCTGCCTGCCGAGGACGAACCCGTAGGAATCCCGGCAAAAAGAACCAGGAAAACTCGCCAGCAACACAGGTAACCAGTCGCCCCCAGGATTGCTGTGGGATGGGGCGATGCCCTTTTGCGCCCCACCCCGCAGATCCAGTCAACTCCAGGAGCTTCGTCAGCGCAGGTATCAGCCGCCCCCAAAGGATGCCCCCGAACGGCGCCCCGTAGATCCAGAGGAAGATTACGAGGACGTGGTGGGGACGCAAGAAGGAGACCTGGACGAGATTCTGTGGAGGACGGGTGTGGGACGAGGGAACGGCCGCCGAGTTAGGGCCCTGGATTGAGGACTTACGAGGAAAAGTCTAGACAAAAATCCGAAGTCAAGGAGGAAAACTGTGGCAAAGACTTTTTCGAGGGGGGACGTTGTGGGGGGGAACATCGAGGACGGACAGATTACACCGAGGGACCAGGAAAAGAGAGGACGACAGGGGGAACAAGCAAGCCCACGGAAGGATGCACCCAGGACCAACGCATGCGGGAAACGAGACGACCCAGCCAAAATTAAGGTCCCACCCTTGAGGCAAAATCAAAGGCCACCTCGAGGACGAGGGGCCGCGAGCAGGTGGGGGCCGAGCATTAAATAGCAAATAATACATAATTCCCTATTTTTTCTGTTACCAGTGGACCAACGTGGGCTTTTTTTTAACCACGTGGGATCCAAAGTTCCCAAAAATAGGAAAACCCATTCCACTCAGCGAGGGCGTAGAATGACATGTTATCTGAATCTTTGCTTGACCCGGTCCAGTTTTTTTCGTGACCAGCACCTGACGTGGGTCAAGCCTAGCCCCAACACCTCTGGGGGCCAGGCCTGACCTGACAAGTGAAGCCCGCGTTTAAACCCCCAGACATCATCCTTCTCATGTGTTTTTTCCCATTAACTGGTTGTGTCAAAATCTTATTAATAAAGAGTCACACACCGTTTTTAAAACAAATTTATAACTACCCTCTGTTTTCAACCATTGTACTAGAGAATTTCTTCATAGTCCTTTTTTAGAACCACGCACACACACCACCACAACACACCACAAACACACAACATATTGTTGTGTGGTTGTTGTGTGTGAGTTTTTGTGTGTTGGTGTGTTGGTTGTTTTGTGGTTTTGTGTTTTTGTGGTGGTTGGTGGTGGGGTGTGTGGTGTGTGGGTGTGTGGGTGTGGTGTGGGTGTGGTTGGTGTTGGTTGGTGTGTGTGTTGGGGTGTGTGGTGTGGGTTGTGTGTGTGTTGTGGTGTGGTGGTGGGTGTTTGTTGTTGGGTGTGTTTGTGGGTGTTGGTGGTGTGGGT
Organism: Penaeus monodon; assembly: GCF_015228065.2. Lineage (NCBI taxonomy): Eukaryota > Metazoa > Arthropoda > Malacostraca > Decapoda > Penaeidae > Penaeus > Penaeus monodon. The sequence continues at coordinate 1,403 of NW_023642778.1, read as the reverse complement.
GTTGTGTTGGTGTGTGGCATATATTATATATACATATAATATGTATAATAATATATTATATATATATATATATATATAAATATATATACTGTAATATTAATATGTATATATATTTGTATATATTATATATTATATATATATATATATATTAATATTATATATATATAATAATATATAATTATATTATTATATATACTGTAAATATACTATATATACATTTGAATTATACACACATATACCACACCACACCACACAACCACCACACACACACACCCACACGCACACACACACAAAAACAACACACAACAAATAATATATAATATTATAATATATTATATTATAATTAATTTAATATTATATATATTAATATATATAATATTAATATATATATTATATATAATATATATATTACACATACACACCCACGCAAAAACCCACACAGACACAACACCACACACACGGCACGCAACGGCACGCATGCCAACACCACACACAACAACACCCACACACCAACACACACACCACCCAACACAACACACCACCACAATTATATATATAATATATATATATATATATATATATATATATTAATATATATATTATATAATATTTTTATATTTATTTAATTTTATTTTTATGTATGTGTATTTTTTTTTTTGGGTATATTATATACAAATATATGTTAATATAATTATATATATATATATATTATATATATATATATGGCAGGTTTGCGGTCCCAGACTAAAACTTGTGGGGGGGGTTTCTTCTTGGAGTAAGCAAGGAGGCCCTCAAAAGTATGGGAGCTATGGCCCCACCGGAGTGTGGGACAGGCTCTGGGCTTCTGTAACCAAACTCCCTGCCCTTCCCTAGCCCACCCCTGGGGGTAATGAGGTAGCCTCGGGGGAGGTGGGCCCCTGCCCAGTTCAATCCCTCCCCCCAGAAAGAACCCCACCTGGGCAAAACGTCAACAAAAGATAAAATGGATATGCCCTGGGGGGAGGAGTTGTTAGGGTCCCCCCTCCCACCCAGCAAGTAAGGCAGGCTGTGGGGGTTTCCCCCGCTGGGAGGGCAAAATGTCAGGGCGCAGGATTTGGAAACGAGGAAAAGTTTTTACTTCATCCCCCCGCCCTGCCGCCCCGGCAGGCGCCAACCCACCACCTGAAAGCTTGTGGGGCAAAAAAACCCCTCAGGAACCCCCAACAGGCGGGATAGGCGGTCCCCACCAAGCCTTGCCCGGAACCCCCCTTTTTTATTTTGGGGGCTGTGGTCCGGCAAGGGGTGGGGGGGCAAGAGGGTGGCGTTGCCACCCAGAGGTGACCACCCCGAGGCTTTAAAACCTCAGGTTGGCTTTTTTTTCCGGGTAGGCGTTTGGGGGGAAAAAAAAAATCCCCCCTTTTTTA
>NW_023642777.1:17500-30000 GCF_015228065.2 Penaeus monodon | reverse complement strand
TCTCTCTCCTCTATACTTTCTCTGTCTCTCTCTTTCTTCCCTTTCTATCTCCTTTTCCTTGTCTATTTCTTTCTGTTTCTCTCTCTTTCCTTCTCTTGGTCTCCCCCCCCCCCTTCTCTCTCTCTATTTCCCTCCCTTTCTCTTTCTTTCTCTCTCTCTCTCTCTCCTTTCCTCCCCTCCCCCTTCTCTCTCTCTCTCTTTCTCTTTTTTCCCTACCTCTCTCTCTCTTTCTCTCTTTCTTTTTTTTTTCTCTCTCTCTCCTCTTCTCTTTTCTCTCTCTCTCTCTCTTATTCTCACTCTCTCTCTCTATGCCTCTCTTTCTTTCTTCTCTCTCTCTCTCCCTTTCTTTCTCTCTCTCTCTCTCTCTGTCTCTGTCTCTATCTCTCTCCCTTTCTCTCTCTGTCTCTTCCTCTCTCTCTATCTCTCTATCTCTCTCCCTATCTCTCTCTCTAATAGGACTTTAATCAAACACCATTTAAACAGTTAATAATAGTAATAATAATTGAAAATAATTACAAAGAAAGAGAGAAAAAAATCACGTTGATAATAATAATAATAATAATAATAAAAATATTAATAGTAGTAATAATTAATTTTCAAATTTCTAAAACGCACATATGTAGACATATTTACGTACATAAATAAGGTACACATACATACATATATGTATGTATATGTACGTGTATGTATCATTTACATGTGTACACAGCACTGTTGTGTACATATTTATGTACATAAAATATATGTGCGTGTTTATATAGTCATGTGCACATGTGTATATATTCTTGCGCACATGTGTATATATTCTGGTGCACATGTGTGTGTGCGTGTGTACATTTTTGTGCATGTGTATATATTCTGGTGCACACGTGTGTGTATGTACACATGTGTATATAAGCTTGTGCACATATAGGTATATCTGTGCACATGTGTGTGTGCATTCCTGTGCACACGTGTGTATGTACACATGTGTATATAAGCTTGTGCACATATAGGTATATCTGTGCACATGTGTGTGTACATTCCTGTGCACACGTGTGTATGTACACATGTGTATATAAGCTTGTGCACATATAGGTATATCTGTGCACATGTGTGTGTACATTCCTGTGCACACGTGTGTATGTACACATGTGTATATAAGCTTGTACACATATAGGTATATCTGTGCACATGTGTGTGTACATTCCTGTGCACACGTGTGTATGTACACTATGATTTACACGTGTATGTGTATATATAAATCAACGCACATATGTACACAAACAAGAAAAAAAAATCGTATTTATTATAAATTAGAAATTAGAGGGAAAAAAAATTATGTTTTGTATCATGTTGCCATGTGGGTGTCATTGTTAATGTTGCCATGTGGGTGTCATTGCTATGTTGTCGTGTGGGTATTTTTGCTATGTTGCCATGTGGTCATTGCAATATTGCCATGTAGGTATTGTTGCAATGTTGCCATGTAGGTATGTTATGTGGCATTATTTCTATGTTGCCATATGGGTATGTATTACTGAGTTGCCATGTAGGTATGTTGCCATGTTATTGCTATGCTGTCACAGGTATGTTATGTTGCCATGTTATATATTATGTAGGTTCAATTGTTTATAAGTTATGTTGCCAACATAATAATGGGTTATGCTGATAATGAAGTTTCAATATTGCATGTTGGGACTTAATTCCTTCAGTATGTGGCCATGTGTTGAAAAATGTTAATCATGTAGGTATGTGTTGAAAGATGCTAATTACGTAGGTATGTCATGCTGGTATTTTTATGTGGTATCCAGCCATGTAGAAAAGGGATTATGTAGGGATGGCGCATAATCTATGTAGGTATGAAGGTTATATTAACATAACACAACACGCAGTGTACATAATCTATGTAGGGTATGTGGCTATATTAACATATAACATAGCCTTACATCATCCATGTTGCCATAGCATCATCCATGTTGCCACAGCATCATCCATGTTGCCACAGCATCATCCATGTTGCCATAGCATCATCCATGTTGCCATAGCATCATCCATGTTGCCATAGCATCATCCATGTTGCCACAGCATCATCCATGTTGCCATAGCATCATCCATGTTGCCATGTGGTCTACACACAAGGCAAGTATGTGGCATGTTGCCTCATAACCACGAGTTTCTCAAACAAAAAAACAGGTAGGTAGTTTAAAACATGTGGCTTATGTAGTTTTAAAAGGCATATTCGTTACATTCGTTTACAGAAACACGGCAGGTATGTTGGTATGTGGCACATATGTTGAGAATAAAGTCGGTTTACATACTAACTAAACGTTCTTATTTTTAGTATATATATATATACATGTTACTTCATATATAAGGCACCTGGTTTTATTTTCATTAAAGGGAGGGAGGGAGGGAGAGAGGGAGGGGGAGAGAGGGAGGGGGGGGAGGGGGGGAGAGAGGGAGAGAGGGAGGGGGGGGAGAGGGGGGGAGAGAGAGAGAGAGAAAGAGAGAGAAAAGAGAGAGAGAGAAAGAGAAAGAAAAAAGAGAGAAAGAGAAAAAGAGAGAGAGAGAGAGAGAGAGGAGAGAGAGAGAGGAGAGAGAGAGAGAGAGAGAGAGAGAGAGAGAGGAGAAGAAGAGAGAAGAAGAAGAAAAAGAAGAGAGAGAGAGAAGAGAAGAAGAGAAAAAGAGAGAAGAGAAGAGGAGAAAGAGGGGAATGATAAAAGAGAGTGCACAGAGAATAGGGAGGAGAACGAGGGAATGGAAAAAAAAACAGGGAATAAATATGAGAGACAAAGAAAAGAAAAAAAAAAAAAAAAAAAAAAATCTCCTTTTTACAAAGAAAAAAAAATAATAATAAAAAGAAAAAAAATATTAAATAAATCACCAAAGTTAAATTATTTTTATTAATATCAACACTTTTTTTTAAACATCATATTTATCTAATTAAACATACAGTTTGGCTGCAAAAAAAAAAAAAAAAAAAAAAAAAAACACAATATATATATCTATATATACGATACCAAATAAGTTATTTTTAAAAAGAATTTACAGAGAAGAAGAGAAAATTATTCTTTTTTTTGAGAAAGGAAAAAAAAAAAAAATTACATATTTTGAGAAAGTAATAAAAAAAAAAAAAAAAAAAAAAAAAAAAAAAAAAAAAAGGATACTAATTATACATATAGATTACAAGGAAAAGATAATTAGACAGTTAAATAACAATTAAAAAAAAAAAAAAAATATACGAGTATTGTTGTGAGCACAGGCTTATTAATTAATGAAATTAATATTTAAACCTATTGACAGTATTATCGATAACAGATTTTCAATATACAAGAAATATTTTGATCAAGGGAAAGTCCCTTTGGGTTTTCTGTTCTGGTTTTCTGTGGGTTTTTTTCTTTTTATTTTCTGTTCTGGTTTTCTGTGGGTTTTTTTCTTTTTATTTTCTGTTCTGGTTTTCTGTGGGTTTTTTGCTCCTTCGTTTTCTGTTCTGGTTTTCTGTGGGTTTTTTGCTCCTTCGTTTTTCTGTTTCGTGGTTTTCTGTGGGTTTTTTGCTCCTTCGTTTTCTGTTCTGGTTTTCTGTGGTTACTATTCTGCTTTTCTTCATCTTCTATTCTGGTTTTCTGCGGTTTCTTTCTTCTGCTTCGGTTTCTATCTTGGTTTCCGTGGTTTCTGCCGAGACACTCGATTATATCCTTCGGTTTCCATCCTGCTTTCTGCAGTCTCTCTGCCTCGGTTTCTATCCTGGTTTCCTTGGTTTCTGCCGAGACTCGATTCTCTCTCCTTCGGTTTTCTAGTTCTTGCGTTCTCTTTCGGTCTCTTTCAAGATTTAATTTTCATCTTTAATAACCAGAATTCACTATTTTCAGTCTACGTTTTCATTTTTCTTGTCTGTATTACATTATCTATCTACGTCTACATTTCCCTTGTCTATATTATTATTATTACTATTACTATTATTTTATATTCTTCATCTTAAGACGTTTGAGACCGACCAAGGCGGAGACGCGGATCATCTCCATGGCTTGAATTTTCCAACGCATGGCAACGTGTAAGGTTTTATGCTGTTGGCATTCTAAGGCAACTGAATGGCAGGAATAGTTTACGAGGGTTATTTTTTTCCCCCCATTGTCAGGCATAGTTTGTGGGGTTTTTTTCCCGTTGTCAGGTTTTTTTTTTCCCCCCGTTGATAGGCATAGTTTGTTGGGGGTGGAGTGGGGGGGGGTTCCCGTTGTCAGGAATTAAAAGGCATTTGGCAGGAATAGTTTCTGTGGGTTTTTGCCCTTGTTGGCAGAAATAGTTTCTGTGGGTTTTTTGCCCCACCGTTGTCAGGAAGGTTTTTTTTCCCCCCTGTTAGGGTTTTTTACCCCCTGTTGTCAGGGTTTTTTACCCCTGTTGTCTGTTTTTTTTCCCCCTGTTATCTGGGTTTTTTCCCCGTTGTCAGAAATAGTTAGTGGGTTTCCCCCCCCCCCGTTGTCAGGAATTAAAAAGGCAGTTGCAGGAAAGTTTGTGGGATTTTTAGTTTTTTTCCCCGTTGTCAGGAATTCAAAGGCTGGTGGCAGCGGTGGGATTATCCTTTTCTCTTTTCTTCTGCTTCTTCTCTACCACTTTCTTCTGTTCCTTTCCATTTGTTTTTTATTATTATTATCATTCTCTTATTCTGCTCTCTTCAATTATCTTTTCCTTTTTCTACCTCTTTCTTTATCTAACGTCTCTTATCTCCTCTTCTCTCATCTCCTCTCTCCTCTGTTCTTCTCTCTCCTCTTCTTCCTCTCTCTTCTCTCTTTCCTTCTCTCTCTCTTCAATTTGGGCAAAATTACGAAGAAGAAAAAGGAGGAGGAGGAGAAAGAATCAGAATGGGAGAAAGGGAGATAAAGAAGGTAAACGCCAGAAAACGAGAAAATATTTCTTCCAGACGCACACAGAAACACATACGCACATATGTGTGTACGCGTTGAGGAGGGAAGAGAGAAAATAACACTATTTTTTCTTCTTCTTCTTCTTCCTGTTCAGATCGATGGGGAAAAGAGAAAGAGAAAGAGAGAGAGAGAAAAAAGATTAATTTCTTCTATTCCTCTTTTAACCAAGAGTTCTTGCTTTTTTTTTCTCTCTTTTCCTTTCTCTCTCCCTTTATTGGTTCTTCCTCTTCCTCCTTTCAATGTATTATAGATCTTTCCTTCTCCTTTGCCACTTATTCCCACCTTTCTTATTCTTCTTTCTTCACCTTCTATTCTCCTCTCCTTTCTTCATCTTCCTTTGACGTTTTTATCCTCCTCCTTCACCTCTTTCCTCCTTCCTCCCTCCTCCTCCTCCTCTTCCTCTTCTTCTTCCTTCCCTCCTCCTCCTTCCTCTTTCCTCTCCTCCTCCTCTTCTCTTTTTCCTTCCCTTCCTTCCTCACTCCTCCTCTCTCCTTCCTCCTCCTCTCCTCCCTCCTCCTTCTATCCTCCTTCAGAGGCGAGTCGAATTCGTTAGGGAAAGCCCTTTCCAGGTTCTCCTCCTCCGACAGCCACCTCCTCTGAATGAGCAGAGAGAGGGATGAGAGGAGAGGTTGCAAAGGGAAGAATTGGAGAAAGGAAAGAGAGAGAGAGAAGAGAGGGGAGAGAGAAGGAGGAGAGAGGAGAGAAGGAGAGAGAGAGAGAGAAAGAGATTTAGAGAAGATTAGAGAGGAGAGATGAGAGAAAGGGGAGAGAGAGAGAAAAGGGGAGAGGGGGGAGAAAGAGATGAAGAGGGATAGAGAAAGAGGAGAAAGAGAGAGAAAGAGAGAAGAGAGGGAGAGAGAGTGGAAGAAAGGGAGAAGAGGAGGAGAGAGAAGGAGAGAAAGAGAGAGAGATAAGAGAGATGAGAGAGAAGAAAGGGAGAGGGTGAGAAGAGTGAAAAGGGGGAGAGGGGAGAGAAAGAGAGAAAGAGAGAAGAGAAGAAGAAGGAGAGAAGAAATGCCAAAATACCCTGAAATACCTTATATAACCTCTAATACCAAGAAAACGCGCAGAGAGACTAAAAAGAAAAGAAGAAAAAACGAAATCACCCCCAGGAAAAATAAAACCCCGGAAAAACTAAAAAACTTCCCCCTGAAATACCCCAAAAATACCTCCCTAAGAAATGACACTAAAAAGACTCCCCTTAAAAACCCAAAAATACTCTTCCCCTAAAATACCCTAAAATACCCTCCCCGCCCTAAAATACCCACTGTCCTCGGGGTGCGTACTCCACCACCTGGATGACGTCACCCACTTCGAAGCCGATCTCGTCCACGTCCTCGCGAGAGTCTCTATAAAGGACCCTCCTCCCCCCTTATATACCCCCTAAAATACCCCCTAAAATACCCTCCCCCCCTGAAATACCCCCTAAAATACCCTCTTCCCCCTTAAAATACCCTAAAATACCCACCTGTTCCTCGGGGTCGTCGTACTCCACCACCTGGATGACGTCACCCACTTCGAAGCCGATCTCATCCACGTCCTCGCGAGAGTCTCTATAAAGGACCCTCCTCCCCCCTTATATACCCCTAAAATACCCCCTAAAATACCCTCCCCCCCTTAAATACCCCCTAAAATACCCTCTTCCCCCTTAAAATACCCTAAAATACCCTCCCCCCCCCTAAAATACCCACCTGTTCCTCGGGGTCGTCGTACTCCACCACCTGGATGACGTCACCCACTTCGAAGCCGATCTCATCCACGTCCTCGCGGGTGTACTTGTACGTGGCCCTCACGCGGTACAGCACGCCCGGGGGGAGGTTGTCCGTGCTGGCTCCTGAGGGGGGGGAAATTGGGGTGTGAAATTGGGATGTGAAATTGGGGGTGAAATTGGGATGTGAAATTGGGATGTCAAATTGGGTGAAATTGGGGTGAAATGGTGGGGTGAAATTGAGTGTAATTGGGATGTGAAATTGGGGAAAATTGGGATGATGTGATATTGGGTGATGTAATTGGGTGAAATTGGGTGAAATTGGGATGATGTGATATTGGGTGATGTAATTGGGATGATGTGAAATTGGGATGTAATTGGGTAATGTAATTGGGTGAAATTGGGATGATGTGATACTGGGTGATGTAATTGGGTAATGTAATTGGGGGTGATGTAACTGGGATGTCGAAATTGGGATGGAGATGTAATTGAGGTGTCAAAATTAGCTTTGAAATTGGGATGTTGAATTTGGTATTGAAATTGGCATGCTGAAATTGGTTTCCAAAATTGAGGTATCGAAATTGAGGTATCGAAATGGGTTCTGAAATTGGGTGAAGTTGTAATCGGTTCTGAAATTAGGATGCTGAAATTGGCTTAGAAATTGGTTCTGAAATGGGATGTTGAATTTGGGTGTTGTGAAACTGGGTGAAATTGTGACGTTAAAATTGGGTAATGTTGAAATTGGCGAAGTTTTTGAAGTTAAATGTTTTATTGAAATTGGGAAATTATGAAGCTAGGAAAAAAAAATTAAAGTGTAAAAATCATGTGGTTTTTTAATTTTTATTTATATATATATTCATGTTTTGGATTTTGAGAAACTGTTGCTTTTTTGTATTAAAATCACGTGCTTTGAAGTTAAAATTAGAAAAGCAGGTCTTTCTTAAAAGAAGAAAATTTTTGATTTTGAAATTGACTTTGAAAAATGGATTTTAAAATAATATATATACTTTATTTTGTATAAATAATTTGGAAATGTATTTTTTAAGTAATTTTTACATGTATTTTTGAAAAATTTATTTTGAAAAACATTCTAAAAAAATACTTTTCAAAAACTGATTTTGAATAATATTTTTTAAAACTCAAACTTTCAAAAAAAACAGATTTTCTCAAAATGATCCTAAAATCCTTTTATTCCCCCCCCCCCACACACACAAAAAATATATATATATATATATTTTTTTTTTTTTCTTTTTTTTTTTGAAATCCATTTTTCAAAGTGATTTTTGAAACTTTCTTTTTTTTTTATCTTACAAATGATTTAACAAACCATTTTTGAACAGACTGCTTGTGATCAGACCTAGAGGAGAGAATAATTTACATTTTAGAAATTAAAAAAGTTTTTGAGAAAAGGGGGGGAGGGAGGGAGGAGAGAGAGAGAGAGAGAGAGAGAGAGAGAGAGAGAGAGAGATAAAGAGAGAGAGAGAGAAAAAGAGAGAGAGAGAGAAAGAGAGAAGAGAGAGAAAAAGAGAAGAGAAAGAGAGAGAGAGAGAAGAGAGAAATAGAGAGAAAAAGAAGAGAGAGAATAGAGAGACAGAAGACAGATCGGAGAAGAAAATTTGAGAAGACAGAAGAAGATTTGAGAAGGAGAACAGATTTTGACAAAATAGATTTGAAGAAACAGATCAGAAGAAAGATTTGAAGAAATAGATTGAAGAAAAAGATTGACAAAATAGATTGAAGAGAAAACAGATGAACAGATTGACGAAATAGATTTGAAGAAAAGATTCAGAAGAAAGAATTAGAAAGAAGACAGATTGAACAGATTTGACGAAATAGATTGAAGAAACAGATCAGAGAAAGATTTGAAGAATATGCATTTTTGATGAATACAGATTTTGACAGATTTAGAAATAGATTTTGAAGAAATAGATTTAAAAGTACAAAGTAGGTTTTTATGAAAATGAGGATTTACAGAACAAGCAAATTATATATATATATATATATATATATATATATATAATTTTTTTTTTTTTTTTTTTTTTTTTTTTTTTTTTTTTTTTTTTTTTTTTTTTTTTTTTTTTTTTTTTAGAACATACCAAAAAAAATAAAATTAGAAACATGAAGCTTTTGACTTTGACTTAGAATTTAGAAATTATGAATACTCAGTAATAAAAAAAAAGGCATTTTGTTAGTTTCAAAATATTACACACAAAATATTGTCCATGAATATATAATTAGAAAGGGTTATTTTTAGTTAGTTAATTAATAATAATTATGATAATCATAATGATAACAATGATAATCACAATAATAATAATAATAATAATCAAAACAATGATAATAATTATAATGAAGATGATAGTAACAGCAAACATATATATATATATATATATATATATATTTTATATATATATATGTAATATATATATGTAATATATATATGTAATATATATATACAAATATATACATATATATTTATATATATACATATATAAATACATATATAGATTTATATATACATACATACAATATACAAACATTTATATATACATAAATACAATATATATATGTATGTATATAGGGAGAAAGAGGGAGAAACAGTGAGAGAGATAAAGATAGAGATAGAGATAGAGAGAGAGAGAGAGAGAGAAAGAAAGCGAGAGAAAGAAAGCAAGAGAAAGCGAGAGAAAGAGAAAGAAAGAAAGCAAGAGAAATGAGAGAAAGAAAGTGAGAGAGAGAGAGAGAAAGAGAAAGAAAGAAAGCAAGAGAAAGAGAAGAAAGAGAAAGAAAGCAAGAGAAAGGAGAGAGAGAGAAAGAGAGAAAGAGAGATAACGAGCAAGAAAGAGAGAAAGAAAGATAACGAGAAAGAGAGAGAGAGAGAGAGAAAGAAAGCGAGAGAAAGAGAGAGAAAGAAAGCAAGAGAAAAGAGAGAGAAAGAAAGCAGAGAAAGAGAGAGAGAGAGAAAGAAAGCGAGAGAGACTGATTAAATAAATAATTAAATAAATAAACAGTAAGCAGGAATTGCTACAAAAAAAAGGAACCCCTCGGATGGCAATACTCCACAGGTCAGAGGTCATAGGCATGTACACATATAACGTGTGCGTATGAGCGTACAGCCATTAAATGTGCACATGCAGAGACGTGTACGCATCCAAGTGAAAGTGCGTAGTGGCGTGCGTACAGATGCGTACATGTGCGTAATAGCGAGCTTACAGACGTACATGTGCGTAAGTGCGAGCTTACAGACGCGTACATGTGCGTAATAGCATGCGTACAGACGCGTACATGTGCATAATAGCATTCTTACATATACGTACATGTGCGTAACAGCGTGCTTACAGGTATCGAACGCACACATACGTGCGTGCGTACAGGAATCAAACGCATACATGTGCAAAGGTGTGTGACTACATGTACGGATGTGCGGGTGACTACATGTACGTAACGTGCAGGCGTACAGCTGATTACATGTACGTAACGTGCAGGCGTACAGCTGATTACATGTACGTAACGTGCAGGCGTACAGGTGACTACATGTACGTAACGTGCTTGTGTGCGTGCGTATTGGTGTCTAAACAACCCAATAATTAATTAAAAAAAAAAAATCAAATATGACTAAAATTAACTATCTCGATACGCCTAACTATCATGGATGGATGGAGGGAGGGAGAGAGAGAGAGAGAGAGGGAGGGAGGGAGAGGGAGGGAGGAAGAGAGAAGAGAGAGAAAGAGAGAATGAAAGAGAGAGAGAGAGAAAGAGAGAATGAAAAAGAGAAAGAGAGAGAGAGAGAAGAAAAAGAGAGAGAATGAAAAAGAGAAAGAGAGAGAATGAAAAAGAGAAAGAGAGAGAGAGAGAGAGAGAGAGAGGAGAGAGAGAGAAAAAATCTTCAATGCCAACCGAAATAAAATAAATACCCAAGCAAAAAAAAACTCCAATAGGCCTACACAATTCCTCGCATAGGCCTATCCAAATTGAAGTGGCGGGGGGGGGGGGGGAACACAGCACTTTCCTGACCCTAATCAAAACTGCAGCCATAGGCCTAACCTTTAAACAGATGCCTTTCAAAAAATTTTAATAAAATTTCATATCAGAGCATAGGCCTACTCTCAAAATATAAATAAATAAATAAAAATAAATAAATAAATAATAATTATGATAATAAATAATAATTATGATAATAATAATAATTTTATCTAAGATATAATTCTACATAGTCAAAAATAGGCCTATTTTCTAGGGAAAAAAATCATAGGCTGTAAAAAAAAAAGCATTTGGCCACAATGTAGGCCTTTTTTTTTTACATAGGCCTATCCAAGCACATATCTGCCACAACATAAGCCTACCCCAAAAAAAAAAAAAGCCACAACATAGACCTACTCACACAAAAAAAAAATGTTTGCCACAATATAGGCCTACTCAAAAAATAACACAATAGGCCTACTAAAAGCTTTTTTAAAGTCCTATAAGCTTATCAAATTGGCCTCCTAAAAGCTTTTTAAATAGGCCTACTAAAAGCTTTATCAAACAGGCCTAAAAACTCAAATAGGCCTACAAAACGCCTCTCAAACGGGCCTGCTGAAAAGCTCGCCGCAAGCAAGCAGGCCTACGCAAACGCCGCAAAACAGCCTACAATAGGCCTATCGAAAGCGCCTCAGGGGAAAGGCCCCACCAATAGGCCTATCGAAAGCGCCTCAGGGGAAAGGCCCCCCACCAATAGGCCTATCGAAAGCGCCTCAGGGGAAAGGCCCCACCAATAGGCCTATCGAAAGCGCCTCGGGGGAAAAGGCCCCACCAATAGGCCTATTGAAAGCGCCTCGGGGGAAAGGCCCCCTATCAATAGGCCTATCGAAAGCGCCTCAGGGGAAAGGCCCCACCAATAGGCCTATCGAAAGCGCCTCAGGGGAAAGGCCCCACCAATAGGCCTATCGAAAGCGCCTCAGGGGAAAGGCCCCACCAATAGGCCTATCGAAAGCGCCTCGGGGGAAAAGGCCCCCTACCAATAGGCCCCACCAATAGGCCTATCGAAAGCGCCTCAGGGGAAAGGCCCCACCAATAGGCCTATCGAAAGCGCCTCAGGGGAAAGGCCCCACCAATAGGCCTATCGAAAGCGCCTCAGGGGGAAAGGCCCCACCAATAGGCCTATCGAAAGCGCCTCAGGGGAAAGGCCCCACCAATAGGCCTATCGAAAGCGCCTCGGGGGAAAGGCCCCACCAATAGGCCCCACCAATAGGCCTATCGAAAGCGCCTCAGGGGAAAGGCCCCACCAATAGGCCTATCGAAAGCGCCTCGGGGAAAGGCCCCACCAATAGGCCTATCGAAAGCGCCTCAGGGGAAAGGCCCCACCAATAGGCCTATCGAAAGCGCCTCGGGGGAAAAGGCCCCCTATCAATAGGCCCCACCAATAGGCCTATCGAAAGCGCCTCGGGGGAAAAGGCCCCCTATCAATAGGCCCCACCAATAGGCCTATCGACAGCGCCTCGGGGGGAAAAGGCCCCCCAACTGCAAGGCCTACAAAAAAAAAAAAAAAAACGCCGCGAGGCCTGTCCGTCATCCCCCTTGAAGCACTTACCGACGGGGATGTCGTAAATCTGTTCCGAGTGAGTCTCTGCCGCGGACTGGGGCGCGGGTCGGGTCTCCGAGGGGGGGGAGGGGGGCTCCCCTTCCCCGGAGGCTGTGGGCGGGAGAGACAGGGTCAAGCAAGCAAAAAAAAAAAAAAAAAAGGGGGGGGGGGGGTAGGGGGAGGGTCGAAATGCAGGTCACGCCAGGGTCGGAGGTCGTGTTTTGGGGGTTTAGGAGTTTCAGAAGAGACCATTATATATATACGTGTATATATATACACACATATATCTACGTATATATATATATATATATATATATATATATATATATATATA
>NW_023642777.1:0-10000 GCF_015228065.2 Penaeus monodon | reverse complement strand
ATTTATTTTTAATTGTCAATTTTCCCTATTCATACATTTATCATAATTTGAACTGAATTAAGTCAAATAGTTAAATAAAAATACTATTAACTTTCATTAATATTTCAAATCTCTTTAAAATTTAATTATATTCCATTAAAAATTAAAAAAAAAAAAAAAAAAATCTAAATTTCTCTTTATGTAAATTTATGTAAATTTTAAAACCTTAAAAATAAAAACAAAATTAATCATATTTTAAGTTCCTTTTATACCTTTTTTTTTTTTTTCTTAATTTCTCACCTACCTGCTCTTCAACACAAAATAAATTTTATATATTATATATTATATATTTCCTTGCAAAAATTCTGTTTGCTTTTCCTTGCGTGTAAAATATTACGAGTAAAAATACAGTTTCCACGAAAATTATATTCCGTATAAGTAGAAGTATTTTTTTTATGAGTAAAAATTCCCATCTTCTGTAGAAAAAAAAAAAAAAAAAATCTATGAGGATAGAATTTTTTTTTATGAGCTAAAACTTCCCATTTTCTATGAGCAAAATGCCTCTCGTTTTCTATGTTTTCTCTCGTTTTCTATGAGCAAAAACCTCCCATTTTCTATAAAGCAAAATCCTTTCCCATTTTCTATAAAGCAAAAACCTTCCCATTTTCTATATGCAAAACTCCCATTTTCTATACACAAAACCTCCCATTTTCTATAAAGCAAACCATAGCCTATATATATATATATTTTTTTCTAACTCAAAATAATAATAGTAATGATAATATAATATTCATAAAATATTCATAACAATAATGCTAACAATGACGATTATAATAAACATGGCATAATTAGTTTAATTTTTAATAAAAATTAACCTAATTATTATGACCCTTGATATATTATTCATATCGGATGCTATAGCTATTAACCTGTGATTTTCGTTTATATAACGAAAATAGATAAAAAAAAACAAAAAACTAACTGCCGGTCAAATATTTCCGAAACGTTTTGCATTTTAAAATACCTCTCGACTGGATTCTGGCTAATTCAATAATATCTAATTAATTCAATCTCACACATAAACCCTATCAATTCTAATTTATCTAATATTTTAAAAATAATAATGGGTGCTGTGATTTTTCTTTACATTAAAACCCAATAAAATTATTTCTAAATTCTTAGTGGCATATACTTGGATGAAAATACATTTGCAATCATGTATATATGTATATATATATAATATATATAATATGTATATACATAATATATAAATAATATATATGTATATATATGTACATATATATAATGCATGTATATATATTCCATATATATACATTATACATGTATATGTGTATATATATACATATATATGTATACATATATGTATTCACATACATATATATTTACATCCACATTAAATTATACGATCTACATATCCACATACATATACCTATATCTATATTTCAACATCCTTCACCAGCATACATATTACCCACAAGCCAAGAGAAAGAGAGAGAGAGAGAAGCCGAGAGAAAGACCGAGAGAAAGAGAGAGAGAGAGAGATAGAAAGCCGAGAGAAAGAGAAAGAGAGAAAGAAAGAGAGAGAGAGAAAGCCAAGAGAAAGAGAGAGAGAGAAAGCCGAGAGAAAGCCGAGAGGAAGAGAGTTAGAAAGAGAAAGAAGAGAGAGAGAAAGCCGAGAGAAAGAGAGGAACGAAGAATAGCCACACGAACGCAGAATTATTCCAATCCTATACCATTACGCTACGTTATATGCGAGGCCATCACCAAAGGAGAAAGGAAAGGGGGGGGAGGGAGAAAGGAAAGGGGGAGAGAGAGGGAGAAAGAAAAAGGGGGGGAGGGGAGAGGGAGAGAGAGTGTGAAAGAGAAAGCGTGATAGAAAAAGTGAAAGAGAAAGAGTGAAAAAGAATGAGAGAGAGAAAGGGAGAGAAAGAGAGAGAGACAGTGAGAGAGAAGTGAGAGAGAGAGAAGAGAAGAGAGAGAGAGAAAGAGAGAGAGAGAGAGAGAGAAAGGGAGAGAAAAAGAGACAGAGAGAGAGAAAAGTGAGAAACGAGAGAAGAGAAAAGAGAGAGAAAGAGAAAGAGAGAAAGAGACGAGGGTGAGGGAGAGAGGGATGCCAGACAAATCAAGACAAAATCTACGACCAAATCCCAAAAGCAATAAAAGCCAAACCGTAGAGGAAAGAAAGGGAAGAAAAGCATAAAACACAAAAAAAAAAAAAAAACAAAAAAAAAAAAAAAAACAATTTTATAAAAAATATATATATATATACAATTAGATAAAAAAAAATGTATCGAAATAAAAATACCAAAAAAATAGGGAAAAAAAACTAAAAAAAAAAACGGAAAAAACATAGGAGTCCGAAGCAATTACGTTTCGTTTTCTTCTCCGTTCCCCACCACCGCCGCCGGGCTCCCCCCCTCCTCCTCCTCCTCCTCCTCTTCCCCCCCGCCTCCTCCTCCTCCACCAGCGCGCATTTCCGAGGAAGGACACGCGGAGTAAGGAGGAAGCCCCGAGGAAACCTCGTCTGAGGGGACCAAGACGGAGGAGGGGGAGGAAGGGGAGGAGGAGGACAACGCAGGAGGGGGGGGAACGGCCGGGGAGAGAGGAGACGAGGAGGAGGACGACTCCGGCAAGGTCCCCTTCCCGTCCTCTTTGTCGTTCTCGCTCCTCTTCGCGTTCTTCCGATTCTCGCCGGCGAGATCTTCCTCGTCTTCTCCGTCATACCACCTATGGGGAGGCAGGTGGAGAGGTACAGGGGGGAGGGTACAGGAGGGAGGGAGGGTACAGGGAGGGAGGAGAGGGTACAGGAGGGGAGGAGGGGGGTACAGGAGGAGGTGGAGAGTACAGGGGGGAGGGTAAGGAGGGAGGGAGGGGGAGGGTACAGGAGGAGGGAGGGAGGGTACAGGAGGCAGGTGGAGAGGTACAGGGGGGAGGGAGGGTACAGGAGGGAGGGAGGGAGGGTACAGGAGGGAGGGAGGGTACAGGAGGCAGGTGGAGACGTACAGGGGGGAGGGAGGGTACAGGAGGGAGGGAGGGAGGGTACAGGAGGCAGGTGGAGAGGTACAGGAGGGAGGGAGGGTACAGGAGGGAGGGAGGGAGGGAGAGGGAGAGAAGAAAGAGAGACAGAAGGAGAGGGAGAGAGAAAGAGAGAGAGCGAGAAGAGAGAGAAAAAAAAGAATAAGAGAAAGACAGAGACAGAGAAGGAAGGAAGAGGGAGGGAGGGAGGGAAAGAGAGAAAAGAAAGAGCGATAGAAAGAGAAAAGAAAGTGAGGGAGAGAAGAAAAAAAAGAGAGAGACAGAGAGAGAGAGAGCGAGAGACGGAGAAAAGAGAGACAGAGAGAAAAGAGAGAAAGAGAAAAGAAAGAATGAGAAAGTGAAAGATCGAGACAGCAAGAGAGAGAAAGAAAAAGCAAGAAAAGAAAGCGAGCGAGAGAGAAAAAGAAAAAAAGAAAAGAGACGGAGAAGGAGAGACAGAGAGAGAGAGAGAAGGAATAGGGAGATAAGGTGAAACAAAGGATGATTTGGGTAAAGAAAAGGGGTAGAAGAGAGTGGGAAAAAAAAAAAAAAAAAACAGACAAACAGCCCAAATAAGATAAATTTCCGTGGCGCGAGTTTGCAAATATCCGGCATTTCCGTCGGTGGGGGGGGGGGGGGAGTAATAAAATGTTGAACGCAGAAAAAAAAGGTAAAAAAAAAAAAAAAAATGTAAAATACTCAACAGAGGAGAAAAAATTAAGGAGAAAATTTGAACGCAAAAAAAAAAAAAAGGGAAAAAAAAATAATAAAAATAAAAATAAATAAAAATATAAAAATACTGAACATAAATAATTATAAGGAAATCAAGGGGGGGGGGGGGGAGAGTAGGGGAAAAAAGTAGGGGAAAAAATTTGGGAAAAAAATGCAGTAAAAAAAAAAAAAAAAAAAAAAAAAAAAAACAGGGTTTTCAACAACCAAAAACAAAACAAATAAATCAAATAAGGAAACAACAAAAGAAGAATAAAAAAAATAAGTGAAAAATATAGATAACATTTTTTCCTTTATTTTTCCTTTTTATCTTTAATTCTCTTTCTCGTCCTCAATTTATCTTTCTTTTCCTTTCCTTTATCTCCCTTTTATCTCCCTTTTTCCTCGGTCTTGAGTTTCCTCGCTTTCAACCACAACCAAAAGGCAAGATATTCAAGTCAATCTTGCTTTTGGACCAAGCCAAAGCAAGATATCTTGCTCCAGCTTGCTTTCAACCAAGCCAAAGCAAGATATCTTGCTTCAGCTTGCTTTCAACCAAGCCAAGGCAAGCCATCTTGCTTCAGCTTGCTTTCAACCAAGCCAAGGCAAGCCATCTTGCTCCAGCTTGCTTTCAACCAAGCCAAACCAACTTATCTTGCTCCAGCTTGCTTTCAACCCAAGCCCAAACCCCCCTATCTTGCTCCAGCTTGCTTTCAACCAAGCCAAGGCAAAAAATCTTGCTCCAGCTTGCTTTCAACCAAGCCAAACCAAATTATCTTGCTCCAGCTTGTTTTAAAACCCAACCCAAAAGCAATTTATTTTTGCTTCGTTTTCTTTCAACCAAGCCAAAGCAAATTATCTTGCTCCAGCTTGCTTTCAACCAAGCCAAACCAACTTATCTTGCTCCAGCTTGCTTTCAACCAAGCCAAAAAGCAATTTTCTTTTTCCAGCTGCCAACCAACCAAAAACCAATTTATCTTGCTCCAGTTGTTTTAAACCCAAACCCAAAGAAAACTATCTTGCTCCAGTTTGCTTTAAACCCAAAGCCAAAGCAAGTATCTTGTCCAGCTGTTTTAAACCCAAACCAAAGCAGATATCTTGCCCAGCTGCTTTAAACCAAGCCAAAGCAAATATTTTTGCTCCACTTGTTTTAAAACCAAGCCAAAGCAACTATTTTCTCCAGTTTGTTTTCAACCAAGCCAAAGAAAGATATTTGCCCAGTTGCTTTAACCAAGAAAACCAATTATCTTGCTCATTTGCTTTAACCCCAGAAGGGAAGCCATTTCCCTTCAGCTTGTTTCAACCAAAACCAAAACCCCTTATTTGCTCCACTTTTTTCAACCAAAGCCCAAAAAACTTCTTCGCTTGCTTTCAACCAAGCCAAAGCAAATAATCTTGTCCACTTGTTTTAAACCAACCCCAAAGCAAAAAATTGCCCCAGCTTGCTTTCCCCCCCAACCAAAAGAATTTTATTTGCCCCAAACTTGCTTTAAACCAAAGCCAAGGAAAAAATTTTGTCCAGCTGCTTTCAACCAAAGCCAAACAACTTATTTTGCTTCAGCTTGTTTTCAACCAACCCAAAGCAACTTTCTTCCCCAGCTTTTTTTTCAACCAAGCCAAACCAACTTATCTTGCTCCAGCTTGCTTTCAACCAAGCCAAACCAACCTATCTTGCTCCAGTTTGCTTTCAACCAACCCAAAAAACCACTTTCTTTTCGCTTGTTTTTGGCCCAAGCCAAAGCAACCCCATTTGTTTCAGTTTTGTTTCAACCAAGCCAAAGCAAACTTATCTTGCTCCAGCTTGCTTTCAACCAAGCCAAAGCAAAAAATCTTGCTCCAGCTTGCTTCCTGACCAACAAAAATCATAAATAATAATAATAAAAACAATGAAAAATTATAACAAAACAAATTTTAAAATTAAAAACTAAAATAATAACAATTTTTTCCCAAAAAATCCCCATAAAAAAAAAAAAAAATTAAAACGCTACAAAAAAAAAAATTAAAAACTACAATAAAAACGCCGAATTCATTTATAACAAATTCTAGAAATAATTTTATCTACAAAATCTACATCGTGAAAAATTTTTTCTTGTCATAAACAGAACGAAAGAGAAAAGAAGAGAAGAGAGGAGAAAGGAAGAAAAAAGGAAAGAGAGAGGAGAGAAGAGGAGAGAGAGAGAGACCCGGGAGAGGGAGGGAGAGAGAGGAGGAGAGAAGAGGAAAAGGGGAAAAAAGAGAGAAGAAAGAGAGAGAGCTAGATAAAAGAGAAAGAGAAAGGGGAGAGAGAAGAGAGAAAGGGGGAGGGAAAAAGGGGAGAGGAGAGGAAAAGAGAGAGGAGAGGGGAAAAAAAGAGGAGAGAAAAAGAGAGAGGGGGAAAAAAGGAAAAAAGGGAAAGAAAAAGAGAGAGAAAGAGTGGATAGAAAGAGTGGAGAGAAAGAGAGGGTGAAAGAGAGAGAGAGAGAGAGAGAGAGAGGAGAGAAAGGAGAGAGGAGAAGAGGAGAGGGGGAGAGAGAGAAGGAGAGGGGAGAAAGGAAAAAGAGAGGGGTAGAGAAAAAGAGACAGAGACAGAAAAAGAGAGAACTGAGAAAACGAGAGAGGAGAGATTTCGATTTCTTTCAAATTAAAATTTTAATTGTGTTAAAACAGCAGCACGATACCAACAGCCAGGGGAGAAACGTTCTCCACGGTCAAGACGAGGAGATGGTCGGCACGAAGGGGCTCCGGGTCGCCGAGCACTTTGCGGAGACGTTAATTTCTCTTTTCTTATTCTCCATCTTTCTCTTTCCCCTATCGTTTTTATCTTTTCTCTTTGGTTTCTCTCTTATAATCTTTTCTCTTATCTCTATATCTCATCCTTATATATTTTATATATCTTTCTATATTTATATCTATAAAAATCTATATCTTTTTATTTTTATATTCGTATTTTTTATCCTCCAAAAAGCCTATCTCTATATACTTTTCTTTATATCTATCTCAAAACTCTGTTCTCTATTCCATTTAAAAATTTTTTTTTTTTTCTTTTTTTTTTTTTTCTTAAAAAAAAAAAAAAAAAATTTTTTTTTTTCCTATATTTTATCCCCTTTTTAAAAAATCTCTTTTTCTTTCTCGTATTCTATTTTACTCTACAAAAATTTTCCTTTTTCTCGTATTCTCCCCTTTTTTCTTTATTTTTCTCTTTTCTCCCAATCCTGTATCTTTTTTCCTCTCTATAATCTTATTCTAAAAAATTCTTTATCCGTATTCTATCACTTACCAATTTTTCTCTATATATCTTATCTCTTTCCTCTTTTTATATCTATTTTATCTCTATATCTTTCCTACCTTTTCTTTATCCTCTCTTTTTTTTCCGTATTCTATATCTTAAAATTTCTTTTATATCTTTTTTCTCTAATATTACCTTTTCTCTTTTCTCATACTCTTTTATCTCTATATCCTGTATCTCCTCTATATAATCATATCCTGTATTTATACTCTATCTATCTTATATCTCTGATCTCTCTTATAAAATACATATCCTGTCTTTCTCTTATCCTATTTTTTTTATCTATCTCTCTTATAATATATTCTTATCCTTTCTTATCTCTTTTTTCAAACTCTTTATTTTATATTCTGTATCTTTTTTTTCCCCTTTAAACATATTTTCTTATTATTTTTATCTCTTTTCTCTAATTTTATCTCTTATTATATCCTCTCTATATATATTATATCCCTTATTTTCTCCCCTTTTTATCTTATCCTCTTAAATATCATTCTTTTTTCTATATTTTTTATTTTTTCTCTGTAAAACTTTTAAAATTTCTCTTATTTTTTTCTATCTTTTATATATCTATATCTCTCTCCTATATATATATCTATATCTCTGTATCTCTATATCTCTATCTCTCTTTATATATCTATATCTCTTAAAATATATCTTTCTCTGTATTTTATATTTATCCTCTTTAATACTATCTTCTCTAATTTCTATTCTCTGTATCTCTATATCTCTCCTTTTTATATCTAATCTCTCTCTATATAATAAAATCTCTGATCCCATATCTCTATCTTATATACTATTCCCCTTTTATATAATCTATATTCTGACTCTAACTCTATCTTCTTTTTATATCATTCTCTTTTAAATTTTATTCTCTTATCTTATTCTCTATCTCTCTTTATTCTATTCTCTTATAAATATCTTTTTCGTACTTAATTTTTATCTCTTTTATATATTTTTCTTTAATAATCTATATTTTTACTCTATATCTTCTTTTTATTAAATTTAATCTCTTTATATAATTAATCTCTGTACTCATATCTCTATCTCCTTTTTTAATTTTATCTCTCTTATAATATCTATATCGTTCTCCCAAAAAAATCCCTTTTTCTCTTTTTTTATATTTATCATATCTCTTAAATTCTAATTTTGTTCCCCCTTAAAATCTTATCCCTTTTTCTTTATATCTTATCTCCTTTATATATCTATATCTCTTTTTTTTATATCTTTCCCTATTTAAATTTTATCCTTTCTTATTTAATTTTTTTAATATCTAATCTCTTCTTATAAAATTTTATATTTTTTCCCTATATATATTAAATTCTTTATCCTAATCTCATCTCTCTTTAATATCTAATCTTTCTATTATATTATATCTGTCTCTCCCTATATTTATCCCCTTTTTTTTTATATCTCTCCTCTTTTTATTCTATATCTCCTATAATATTATATCCCTTTATTTATCTTAAACCCCCCTCTATTTTTCCTATTCTTTCTTTTTAACTATTTTCTCTTATATAATTTTATATCCCCTTCTCCCAATATTCTAATCCCTGTCTTCTCTAATTCTATCTCCTTTTTAATCTATACTTCAATATTCTATTCGTTCTCCCTATAAAAATTTTTCCCCTTCTCTCTACCCTCTCTCTTTCTTCTCTCTCTCTCTCTCTCCTTTTCCTCTTTTTCCTCTCTCTCTCTCTCTCTCTCTCTCTCTCACTAAACAATACATTGGACAGTCCGCGTTCCCGGCAGCAAAGGGTTTAATAATAATCATACATAAAATACTAACAATACTAACAATAATTAAGCCAAACATATATTTTTCTTACAAACATTACTTCATAAAAAAATTTAAGAAATTTTTGTTTTTTATAAATGCATGAAAAGGCAAATTAAATTTTAATAAATGAATAAATAACTACGTAATACCGCATAAATATATAAAATATATACATATTATTACTTTTAAAGATAATAAAATCTAAAAATTTAAAATTTTTTTTTCTTTTTTATCACATTACAAATAATATAAAAATTAATATTACACACAAATATATTAAAATTATATAATTTTATATATATATAATATATTATTATATTTTTTGTTGAGAAAATAAGAGAAAATTTCAAATACATTTTTAGATCTATATATATATATACTTACATATATATATATTACATAAAATAAAATTTTAATATATCTATATTAATTATAGATATATATATATTATATTTTGCAAAAAAAGACAAAAAAAAGGGAAATTTTTCCTCTTAAAATAAAAACTGAATAAAAATAATAAAATAATTAAAAACTTTTAAAATAATTAATATTAAAAATTTAAATGATTTTTTTTTTTAAAAAAAAAAATTTATTTGAATAAAAAAAATTGTAATGATAATAATAAAAAAATAAATAAAAATAAAAATAATAATAATAATAATAATAAAATAATAAAAAATTATAAAAAATAATAAAAACAACGATAATAAACAAGAAAAAAAAGAATAGACGACAAAAAACATAATAACGAGATAATTAAATTTTTATAAAAAAAAAAAAAAAAACGCAATTAAACGGATGAGAAAAAAATATCTATTAATTAAATTTTTAATTAAAAATTAAAATTTTTTTTGAAAAAAAAAAAAAAAAAAAAAAAAAAAAAAAAAAAAAAAAAAAAAAAACGCAATTAAACGGATGAGAAAAATTATCTGGAAAAAGAAAACATGCAAATTAAGCCAAATATTGGATGAAAGAGAAGGAACCAAAACAAGACAGGTGATAAAAACAGGAACCAAAAATAAAATAAAATAAAAAATAATAAATTTTTATAAGGACATTTTTTTTTAATAATATTGATTAAGAAAAACACAAATTAATTTTTTTTTTTTTTTTTTTTTTTAATTCAAAAAAGAAAAACTTTTTTTGGGTTATAAGTTAATAAGGTTATGAGAAAAAATATAATAATAAAAATAATGAAAATAAAAATTCAAAATAATAAAATTTTAAAAAATTTAAAA
>NW_023642776.1:0-9622 GCF_015228065.2 Penaeus monodon | reverse complement strand
ATTTTGTTAAATTTTCACGGATCATTCATTTTTTGTTTTAATTTTTAATAAAATTGTTTGAAAATTGTGTTTAAGTGATTAAAGGGTTTTTTTAGTCAATTTATTTTCATCTATTTAAAAGTAAGGTTAATGTTTGGGTAAAATTTTTAATTCACACAGTATTTTTTGAATACTAGAATGTAAGAATTCGCAGTTTTTAAAAATTTTTTTAAGTGGGGTGGTAGAAGTCGGTTATCAAAATATTTTTATTCAAAAAGATATTTCGAAATCCAGCGAATAGAGGTAGGGGGGGGCCAGGAAAGAGGTTAGGTCTATATACATATTTACTTATAAGCTACGTATACTATCTATATTAAAAATGTCTAGTACAAACTTGAAACCACATAAGACTTTTTTCTATCCCAAAATGATACCCTTTTTTATATATATATATTTAAATTATACTATATATAAAATATATATATATTGATATATATAGTAAAAATTTCAAAAATATCATAATTTAACATATTTATATATAC
The DNA here is from genome assembly GCF_015228065.2 of Penaeus monodon. Lineage (NCBI taxonomy): Eukaryota > Metazoa > Arthropoda > Malacostraca > Decapoda > Penaeidae > Penaeus > Penaeus monodon. The sequence goes on along the minus strand of NW_023642776.1, from coordinate 9,101 downwards.
CAGGGTTGTTATTTCACACTACAGTAAACTGTTTACTACACCCGCTACACATAAAAATTGTTAATCCCCATTTTTTTCTGCCCTTTAAGATAATGTAGTGAATTGTAAAAAGAGAATTCTTTTTAACCATACCGTTTGGAGGGGAAAAGATTCAGTATCTCAGAAATAATTACAAGGATCCTTATACTAAAGTCCCCCTTTTTTGGGATCCAGATGCCATGTGTCCCCGGGCCTGAGCGAAAAATCTCACGAACTGAATATAAAATAAAAATGGACCTTTTCTTTTGTGATTTCTAGTTCGATATTTAATATATATTATTATTTTTATTATTTTTGTTTACATGGAAAAAGGTAATAAAAATAAGAACCAAAAAAAAAAATTCTTTTTTAAAAAGAAATATTTGAAATATCTTTTCTTTCCCAACTTTCTATCGTTTTATTTCTCCTTTTACCATTTCTTTTTTTTTTCTCCCTCTTTGGACTTGGTCTCCTCTCCAACCTTTTCTGCAACCCCCTAAAAAAAATTTTACGGATGTAAAGCAAAATTAACATTAGATTAAAAGCTTTTCATTTTATTTAATCTTTACATGCTTATTTGTATTTGCACTTTTTATTTTGGTTGCGGAAAATATAATATATGTAAAAATATATAAATGATAATTAGATATAAATGTATAAATACACGTATTTGGGATTCTAAAACGATCAACCCCAAAGTAAGGATATTTAAACCCTAAAATACTTTTTTTTTCGGGAGTTTATTTTAAAGAAACAAAAAAGAAAAAAAAATAAGGTACTTTCCTTTCCCAAAAATCTTCTGCAATCTCCATGTCGTATAAAAGCATCTTCATCCGTAGAATCCCCCACGATATCCTCCTTATCCAAACCCCCCCGTATCCACGACCCCCCGTTCCCGTATCCAAGTCCACCCAAAACCCGTATCCCCCATACCCCAATCCCCCGAAGCGACGGTACCGGGGTCAGCCACGGGGTCAGGGTCATACAGCTCAGGCATGGCGCTGCTCAGCCCACCAGCATGCAGGGCCACCCCAGGACCGAAACCATCAGAACTAAAAGCATAAAAATTTTAAAATGCAAGAGAAATTTTTTCGGGACAATGGCGAATTATTAGACGCACATACACATTCCATAAAGAAAAAAAACTCACAGGAAATACGATGGGTAGCTACTTCTTAGACCCCAATAAATATTCAAAAAAACATCACTTAGGGTTACTCACCTCTTCATTTTGAGGTTAGATTTACTATGTACTCCAAGGAACCCAAAAGACGCCCCCTAACCCTCTTTGGATCCGGTTTTTATGGGGCAAGACAGTAGCACTCACCCCGCTCATGTTTCCGGAAGGGTCCTTGAAAACGCAAGATTTTCATCTATTTATTTTTGCACTTTCCCAAAAAAGTATATCCCTCATACTTTGTTTTAAAATTAACTGCATGCCGTACACCCGCAAACATATACACACTACTACATGCTCATTGTTAGTAAATGAAAATTTTTGCAGATATATAATGTATATATATGCTATTACTCATCATATATAATTATACATATAGACTTTAATGTTTACATAGCCACACCCACGAAACACACACACACACCACATATATACTTGGGTATTCATATCTATTTATATTGCATAATTATATATGTAGTATGGCTCTTGTTGATCCAGCTAATTTTTTTGTATTTTTGTCCCTTTAGTCCTGCATGCATAGTATATCTGTTTATCCTTTTTTATCTTTATCCATATACTTATCTATCAGTCTCTTTATTTGTTTATATCCTCTCATATGTCCTGTACGTGAAAACTGGTTTTTAGAAAATTCTTACGTAGAAGGAAAAGGGAAAGAAAGAAGACCAAAACCACACACCACACACACATTATTTTTTCCTTAAAATATTGCCGGGAAAAATAAAACTGTCTGATTCATAAAGTGACAAGTTTGCCTGAAACAAATATTCATCGGATCTTCTTTTTTTGTTTTAAAATTTTAAAAAAATTGTTTTAAAAATTTGTTTTAAAGTGATTCAAGTTTTTTTAGTCCAATTTTTTTTTTATCTACTTAAAGAAAGGGTTTAATGAAAAGGTAGATATTATTACCAATATATTTGAAAGTCTAGAAGAAAGAATTCGCATTAACTTTAATTTTTTTAAAAATACTTTGGTAGGATCGGTTTAAAATATCTTTTTTTCATAAAAATTTCGTATCCATGAATAGACGGTAGGGGGGGCCAGGCAAGGGGTTCGGGTATATATAAAAATTTAGCTAATATCTACGTATATCTTCTATACATAAGTTATGTACAACTTGAAACTCACTACAGCGTTGCCCTATACCAAACAAATGATACCCTTTATAATATATAAATATGATATTAACTATATAAAATATACTATATTATATATACACAGTTTAAAAAACTTTTACATACAAACATACAAAAAAAATATTTTAGATGGGCAGATAATACATTTTTTTTTTTTTTTCTCCCTTCAAAGAAATGTAGATGAATAGTAAATAGGAATATCTTATTATAGCACATACACGTTTGGGGGGGAAATAATGTTTCAGTATCTCGAAATGATTAAAAGGATTTATAATCTTTTATTAAGGATCCAGAGGGCCCTTTTGACCCCCGGTCACTGAGCGAAACATACTCCGACACTGAATATAATCAAATATGGACATTTTCTTTGTGTTTCTGGTCAAAATTTTAATATATTTTATTATTTTTTTTTTTTTAAATGGGAAAGGTAAAAGACATAAGAACACGGAAAGTTTTTTTTTAATGAAATGATTTAAAATATCTTTTTTTCCCAAAATTTTCTATCGTTTTATCTTCCCTTTTCCCACTTTCTTTTTTTTCCCCCTCTTTTGGGATTTTGTCTCCTCTCCAGCCCTTCCCTGCAACCTATTAATGAAAATTAAAACTTTCCCAGATTGAATTGTTTTTCTATTTTCTTTTATTGTTAATCTTTTTTTGTATTTGTCATTTATTTTTTTTGGGTTTGCAGTAAATAAATAAATATATATATATTATAATATATATGATAATTATATAGATGTAAAATACACGATTCTTGTTTCTGAAAACGATCATACCCCTAAGTAAGGATCTTCACCTAAAATATTCGTTCGGGTTTTATTTTAAAAAGAAATAAAAAGAAAAAAAAAAATAAGGTAACTTCTCATGTCCAAAAATTTCGCAACCCATAGTCGTATCAAGCTTCACCCGTAAAAACCACCCGATATCCTCCGTACCCAAAAACCCCCCGTATCCACGACCTCCGTTCCGTACCCAAGCCCGCCCAAACCGACCACCAACCCCAATCCCCCGAACGAGGGAAGCCGGGGTCAGCACGGGTCAGGGTCAGCTACGGGGTCAGCCCGGCGGGGGACTGCCCCAGCCCACCGGGCATGCCGGGGGCCACCCCCAGGCCCGCAACCATCGGAACTGAAAGCTGAAATATTTAAATGCAAGAGAAATTATTTTAGGAAAAGGGCGAATTATACCCATAAAGAAAGGGAAACTGAAATACGATTAGTAGCTACTTTTTTAGATCCCAATAAATTATCTAAAGACATCATTTACGGGTTTACTCACCTGCTTCATTTGAGAGTTAGATTTACTATGTACTCAGAAAAGGGGAACCCAAGACAGTCCCTAACCCTCTTTGGATCCGGGCTTTTATAGGGTGCAAGACAGTAGCACTCACGGTTCACTGTTTCCGGAAGGGTCTTGATAACGAAAGGTTGCCCCTTTTATTTTTGCTACGGTCCAAAAAGTAATTCCTCAACTTTTTTTTTAAATATAATAATGAAAAATACAATTGAAAATCACATACATGCATATATGTATATATTATATATTATATATATATATATAATATACTAATATTTTTAATTATATATACTTATATATATATAATATATTATATTATATTATATTAATATATATATAATACACACATGCCTTTTTTCATGAGAAAAAAATGGACGTAAAAAAAGTTTTTAAAACATTTTGAAAAAAAAAAAATTCCTTCCAATTTCAAAACGTTCTTCTCTTTTTGTTTCCATATTATACATATATATTATATATTTACATGCTATTACACATACATAGTAAAAACATATTATATATTACATACTTACATTATATATATTTTATATATATATATATATATATATAAAATAATAAATATATATATATATTTTAATATATAAAATTTATATATGTGCATGTATATGCAATATATTTTTTTTTATTTTAGCTATTACACATATAAATACGGGTAACGATAAAAAATGAAAACCCCACCCATTCCACACAAAAAACACACACTTTCACACACGCATTCCCCATACAATACTCTTTTTTTTGAAAATCAATATTTTTTTTCTTTAAAAGGGAAATTGAGAAAATGTAGGAGCATACCAAATTTTTCCCAGTTTGTTGCCCATATTTTTAATGTACTATATGGTATCTTTAAAATGGGGTTAAATGATAGGGGGAAAATATTCATATGATTTTTTTGTAAAGCAATATAAGCTCCAAAATGCCTCTTCCAAAACCATTTAAAGCCATCAGGACAGAACCATCGACAGATACAAAACAGAAAGGATAAGATCTAACAGAAAATATCATTTTTACATAGGCCAAATTATCATTACCCTTTAAAGATTCTCATAATCATTAAACAGATCATATGTCAATAAGTACCTAAAAAAAGATTAAGCAAAACATGCGATATCTTAAACCCGTTTTACAATTTTACAGCATTTTCATTCGCCTTCTTTTCACGCCCGCTTATATATACTGAGAAAAAAAAAAAAAATTTGGAAGGAAAAACGATATGCAAACCAGGTATTTTTTTTCGGGAAAATCCCTTTAGGAAATGGGAAAGGGCCCCTTAAAGACGTATTTTCGACGAAAAACCAATGCCCTTTTTTACGTGTTAATGAAAATACAAGAACATGCGTAAATACAAGGACGTTGTTTTTTTTTCCTTTTGCGTTACTATTTTTCTACAAAAAACCTCCGATTTGGATAAAGTTCACATCGCGCAAAAGTGTATATGATATATATTTATATATAATATATAAATTATATTTATAATTATATATATATATTATTATATATAAATGCAACAATGCAGTAAAAAAAATGAAAGCCGCAAAAAAGGGAATTTTTTTTTGTGTGATTTGGCGGTCCACAGATAGCGCACGAGGCCCGACACAAAAAAACTACTAGTAAAAAGAGGGAATGTTACACTCCCCCCTAAAAAGAAGACTTGTTGGACGTCACACTTTGTGGTATTCCCCTTCTGGAAAAATTTTTTAAGACCGTTTTTTAATCCTAGAAATCCCTCGTCGCCCCGTCCCCCCTGAAGCTTTGTGATTCAACAGATAAAAAATCGATTTTTAGAATATGTTTCTTGCGATTGCGTGTACATTTTTAAAATATTGACTCACTGGGTTTTTCAGTAAATTTATATGACATTATGCTTACTAAATTATTTGCATTATAATTACTGCCTCATTTGACTCTTTTCTTCGTCCACTAATTTTTTTGACTTTTAACCTTATGTTTTTTTAAGGGCTTTATATGACCTATTTTACCTCCAAAGTATTCTAAGATTTTTTGATAAAATTTTTATTTCGATTTTTCTTCCTTCTATTTGGCTGCCAAAGCGATTTGGGGTAGTCCGTAACCCCCCCAATAAAAACAGTAAGAAATGAAAATAAAAAGCTGCAATAAATAAAACTAAAAAATTTTAAAAGATACACATACTATATAGTATGTGATATAAATATATATATATATATATATATATAATATATATAATTTTTATATAAATATAATATAAATACAAAAATGGTCTCTGTTTTTATGGAAAAACATACGAATATATTTAAAAATTTGGCAGTATACACATAAAAACCACATATGTCAAATCTACAATGTCTAGAATTTTACGCTATATCCACATATTCATTGGACCCACGGCAGCTACATACGCTTTTTGTAAATAAGATTTATGTCCCAAAAGCTTTGTCATCTTCACATATATGTATTATTGTATTTTTCTTTTTCAATTAGGTATACCAACTATTTTCATATGTAGTAGTTTTTTCATAAAAAAAACAGACAAAATTGTTTCGTCCCTTGTGTCTTGCATAAAGTCTTGATTTCCTTTCCGAAAAAGAAAACCCGGGTATCCCCTGGTTCCTAATACCGTTCCCGGCCCCAAGCCGTATCCCCATTTCCAATCCACCGAAACGAGGTACCGGGGTCAGCCCCGGGGTCAGGGTCAGCTACAGGGCCGCTTCAGCATGGCCGCTCCCGTCACCCGGCATGCCAAGGTCACCACCAGGCCACAACCACCGAAAACTGAAACATGAAAAAAGCAATCACGATGATAAAGATAAAAATGATAATGATAATAATAAAAAAGATGTTTCGCTCGTTCTTCATAAAGATGGATTTCGTTTATATGTAATAACATCATTTTTTTTTCCTGAGTTTCAGCATATAGAGCAAAGTAAAAAATTAAAGACATAAAAAGAACGGGGTTTTTATAAACGCTTACATAAAATTTACTTCATTGGGGAAATTACTAGAAAAATTTTGGGCACCACGCCCAAATTCCACAAGCTTCATGATGCGAGTTTTTCAGCGAAGTCACAAAGTCATGCAAATTTCAGCAACAAACAAAACTTTAAGGGTCAAAGGGCAAAACTCAGTCTGGCATTTTGTATTCCGGAAGTCCTTTAGCACTTTTCCCGGGGGCCCTCTTGCTGATGTGGTTGGGGCCAAAAACCCTTTTTTTTTCGATGTTTTGTACTATAAAAAAGAGGGTGAGCATATTTTTTCTGATACACGCAGATTTCATAGACTATGTGTTGTTAAAGACTTGTATATACTGTATACTTTTTACTAGTACTGTATATTTGGGTTTTCTATAACATACATAATACATGTATGTAGAAGTATGTTCCCAAAACATACCAAAATTTGCCCCATTTTAAATGCACACACCCACCACAAAAACACACACACACACACACACACACACACATTTATTATGTTTGTACGTATGGGGACACACACACACACCACCACACACATACACACACCACACACCCCACACCACACAACACCCCACAACACACCAATACACACAGTTTTTAAATTTTTCATTTTATGTATGACACATTTAACGATATGCTAAAAGCATACCAATGTATACATACATTAACAGTAACACACACCACACAATTTTTGTATATAATGTGTGTGTTATGTGTGTGTGGTTGTGTGTGTGTGTGTGGTGTGTGTTGTTTGTGCGTGTGTGTGTGTGTGCATGTGTTTATAAACATATATATATATATATATATTTATATATATAAATCTATATCTATATTTCTCTCTTTCTCTCTCTACATACACACACACACACACACACACAACAACAACACCTCATATATAATATAAAATATAGATAGATAGATAATAATAGTAGATAGTAATAGATAATAGAGAGAGGAGATATTTTGTTAATATTCATACATACATATACAGACATACAACACCAAAACCAAAAACACACACACTGAGCATATGTAGCAACCCGCTAGTGAGATGCAGGGGAAAAGAGGCACTCCTCCCCGGCTGAACGCATGGTGAAACGCAGCCCGGGTAGACTTCAAGGGAGGGGAAGAAGGGGACAATGTTTGCTGTGCCCATTCCTATGGTGGGTGGGGAAGGGGGGAATACACGTAACATCCCCGGTGTTTTTATTGGGCCCCCGTGACATGATTTTACACAAAAGCTGTGAAGAATGGTTCGAAAACCAAGTCCCCGCAGTCGTTTTTTATTTGTTCGAGAGACTTATTATTCTATCGATGTCAAACCCAAAGGGGACCCGGTTTCCCTACAACAGGCTCGAAGAAACAAATACTGGTGGACAAGAATTTTCAAAAGTATTGTGCTGAAAATATAAGGGTTATACCCCAGTTAAATGTGTAATAGCCCTTTCATAGTATACCCCATAATAAGAAATGTCAAATTTTCTAAATTTCTTTATGCGTGTTTTTGTCCCGTGTATGTTTTCCCTGAAATAAAGGTTTTAAATTTGGCTGGGGTTTCATCTTTTTGGAAAATTTTGGTTTTTTTTTTTCCCCATATGATTTTATAAAATTTACTTCTTCAGCCTCTTTTGATCAGTTTTCTTATTTTTATATCATATCTTTCTTTCCTTTTATGAAAAAACTTATTCTCACCCTTTCATGTAATGACGGAATTTTAGCGGTTTTATGAAAAGACTGATTGAAACGCCATTTCATGAAAGGCTGTTTTAATCAGTCATTTTATGAAACCCCTAAAAATTTCCCTCATTTCATGAAATGGGGTGAGATCAAGTTATTTCATAAAAGGCTAAAATTGATATGTGAGAAAAAAGAAAAATGCTCATAAAATGGGTGAAGAAATCAATATTATAAAAATTTATATGGGGAAAATAAACCAACTAATCACAAAAAGATGAAAAACCCCCAGCCCAATGAAAAACCCTTTTTTTCAGGTGAAATACATACACAGGCACATACAAATCACAGGCATCAAGAAATTTTAGATAATTTGACATTTTTATTTCATTGGTACTACTATGACAACGGCTATTACACATTTACATCTGCTGGTATAACCCTTCATACTTGCAGCACAATCACATTTGACAAATTCTTGTCCACCAGTAGTTGTTTTTTTTTTCAGAGCCCGTTTGTAGGGGAAAACCCGGGCTCCCTTGGGTTTACACAGATAGAATAATGTCTCTGCGAAAAATTCAAACTGACTGCGGGAGGACTTGGGCTTCAAAACCCATTCTTCACAGCTCTTGTGTACAAACATTGTCCTGTGGCCAATGATAAAACGGGTGTTACGTGTACTCCCCTTCCCCCATCCACCATAGGAAAGGCACAGCAACATTTTTCCCCTTCTTCTCTGCCTTTAAATCTATCCGCGCTTTTTACCCCGTTTAGCTGGAGAGATGGCCCCTCTTCTGAATTTCTTCACTAGCC
>NW_023642775.1:0-9623 GCF_015228065.2 Penaeus monodon | reverse complement strand
ACCTCTAACCTGGGGTAAGGATAAGGAACGGACCCTCTACTTCAGAAAGAGGTCCAGTACCTGGCTGACTGAACAAAATCAAGACGTGCCCATGAGAGCAATGAGTGAAGAATGATAGGGGCCAGGACACAGAGTACTAAGATTCATTCTCATGACATGCTGTCAGGCCAGTAGGATATGCCTCCCTCGCTCTGATTGGCATTAAGAGAAAATATAAAGACCAACTGGAGACAGTACAAAACGAAGCCGCCTGGGTCATTTTGGGTGCCCCAAGGTAGGGCGGAAGGTCCTAAACCTCATAGGGGATGGCAGGACCTTCTCTCCTTGACCTCACGAATTGAATCTAATGGCTAGCACAATCTTATCAAGGTCATCCAGCTCCCCAGGAAACAAGCCAGACATTTAAAATAGTACAGACGCCTTAGAACAAGATAACAAGCTGTTTGCAAAACAAACCCTGGTTGTCTCACACAGCCAGGGTCTTTAATACGCCATCAGCTCAAAGAACCACTCTTGCAAGGACATAGACTCCTCACCCTGACTTTGTCGATGCTCCACGGGTGGGCACCAACTTTGATAGGTCTCGGTCATGAGAATGCAAGCAAAAAGGAATGAATATTTCACGCCCTCGCCTAAAGGCCAGAAGAAACCCAGTGGGTCATTGCAACCATTCACCTCCTCCGGGCAGCAGAACATATTACACGGATGGATCGGCGAATCCCTTGACCCACACTGCAGGGCCGGCTCGCAGCAAGGGATGCCACAAAATCCATGAGGGTAACAGACAACGCCTCCTCGCTACAGGCAGCAGAGGCAGTGCTATCATCGGAGCACTGAGCCATGTCCGTGAGGGAAGGAAACGTTGTCATACATTAAGATTCCAAAGGAGCCATCGATGTCTTCAGCAGCGCCCAACCACGGACAATATCTACTTCTGACTACATCCTCAACACTGGCACAGAGGATTCTGCACAGGGTAGAAGGAATATCATAAACTAGGTTTCCAGCCCAATAGGGATCAGAGGTGAATGAGCTGCTGAAGACAGCCGAAGTTGGGCAGGGGTATGCGCCCCTAATCCCAGGATAATACATCAAAAGCCGAACATTACTTAGGAAGGAAGGTGTGGTGATGGCCACCTCCTTCCTCCTGCAGCTTCACAGAGAGGAAACGAGATCTCCCCCTCGGCAGCTGGTACTCAGACGCCACGGCTAGAAACCACTGGCACTCTCTGAAATAAACAGCAAGAGTACCCCCCCCCCCCCCCCCCCCGAAGTCATTCTGCACAGAATGCGCTAGGGTACCACTGTGCATGCAGATCCATACAACAATAGAAAGTGAAGAGAGGGTACTGCATTGCATGAGGCGAGCCGCCGAACGCCACACTTGTACATTAATTAGAAGAATTGTTGCACACGCAATTCCTAAGGACAAAGCCCACAGAACACAGCGTCGTGCTGGAAAGGAGAATTATAGCGAGATGCTTAACTACGGCTACAGGAGCGCCTGCTGGCAATCCCACCGCCACGGTAAGCACCCGAGTGTCAGAGAAACAAGAGACAGCGATAAACAAGCTGAACCAGCGGGCCATAAGTGAAAGGCCCGGGCGAAGCCAGGACCTCGCAAATCTCAAGCAAGCAAGGCGTCTTCGGCGGCCACATAGATATACCATATACATATATGTTTATATTTATAATATATTTATATATATATATATTATATATATATATTATATATATATATATATAATATATACTATACATACATACACACATTACATATCTTACACATATATATACATAGTGTGTGTGTATTTCTGTATATAACGAATTATATTCATATATGGTATAGTATATATATATATATAATATATATATAATATAGTATATATATTATATATAAACACCACAACACATCCATATGCACACAACACCAAACACACACACACACACCACACACACACACACACACACACACACACACACACCACACACCTATATATATATACTATATATATATGATGTATGTATTCTGTGCATAAATTTTAGTGACTCTAGTTATTTAGAACAGTAGTTATAATTTAGCTTACATTTTATCAAAAAAAAACATCATAGATCGAGAAAAAAAATTCCCTTTGAATGGGGATTGACCCAAAAGGGGTCTGCTGTCTTCCTTTTTCACTCCGTTTTTCTAATGCTTTATTTTTCTAATCTTGATGTAGAGATTACACTTCTACTCCTTTAGCTATTATTATTAATTTCAAATAATTCGGCTGGAATCCTTACAGGATTTAGTTTTATTATTCTTCATTCTATTGGGTTATACCATGAATGAAATCAAGGAGCCCTAGAATGCAGCTTACTGGAGTTATATTCAAAAATGATATCTGATTTGCACTCACGAGGGCTCTACTAAGAGCTAACTCATTAAGTAAAAAGCGAAATATGCATTCTTTTCGGCCTTGAACTTTGGTGTTAAATCACCTTTAATTAATTGGTTAAAGCCAAACAAAAAGAGGCATTCACTGTTAACTGAAGAAAAGAAGAAAAGCACTTCTAACCAAGAAAGGGATAGGTCGTAAGATCAAGAAAAGCTGCTAACTTTGTCTTAAGCGGGTTAAATTCCGTTATATTTCCTGTTATATAGTCTAAAAAAACTGAAAAAAAAAACACATTAAATTTGCATTGTAAAGCTAAAGGTATAAATCCTTTTAAAAACACGTATTAAAAATAAAAAATACCAGATTTTAAATGATCTCCCTTGCGCTTCAATAAATGCCTAATTATAAGCTTATAAGTAAATTACCATAAATAAAAACAAAACCCCAAAAGTAAAAAACTTAATATATAAATTTTCTATTATTACCCTTAAAAACTGAAAACTTTTAAAAGTGATATAATAAAGTAAAAATCCCTTGACCCCCTAATTTCGATCTCCTTATCACCGACTTTTTTTACATTTTCTCCCACCCTCAAAAAAAAAATATATAATTACAAAAGTAGATAAAAAGGTATAAATCATATGAGCCTGAAATACAACTAGACTAAAAGCGTTTAAAAAATTAAGTTTTTTTAACAGTATTTAAAATTTTAAATATATACCCTAATATACCCCCAAATTGATATTAAAATTAAAGCTACTTTTAAAAAAAAGGTCTTAAAGATTATAAAGGGAAAGGAAAAAAAATCAAGCGTCTTGCTCCCCCAAAAATACTCCTCTCCTAAACCAAATATAGGTTTATTAAAATTTTACCTTCATCACTAACAAGTAAAATTTTTCCCAATTAAAATCACCTAAAAAGTATAAAAAACTAAACGTATTGTGAACAACTTTTAAAACCCCGTACTAAAGCATATAAAAAAAAAGAAAATATATTGTAGTAATAAAAAAGAAACTTCAAAAATTAATCAAAAATAAAAACCACCAAAAAAAGGGAAATTCCCTAAAGCAAAATTGATAAATTTATATATATCTTTTAAGGGTATATGTAAACTAAACCCCCTATTATTCGAATCTTGATATTCTTAAACTATGAATTACTAAACCTGCACTATAAATAGAAGAGTTTTTAAAAAAGCGTGCTAAAAATGAAAAGGGCAAGATCGCAAAACCAATGATAAAATTTTAATCAAAAACCCCAAATTGTAAAATGGTAAAGCAAAAAATTTTTTTTAAATCATATTCAAAATTAGCTCCTAAGGGGGTATAAAAATAGTTAAGCCTGAAATAATAAATATTCTTTGCAAAAACCCCTTTCTGAGCGGGCTAAAACAAATTAATAAATATACCCCAGCTGAAACAAAAGTAGATAATGAACTAAAGCAGAACGGGAGTAGGAGCGCTTAGCTGCAGGTAATCAGCTGAAAGGGAATTTGTGCTCTCTTTTTTTATCACCCAAAGATTCAAATCTGCATAGATTATCAATTTAATTAGATATATTGTCTCTAAAATGGAATTCATCCACCATAACTAAAAAATAAAAAAATGGATAAAAAAATAGCTCATCCCTACTCGATTAAAAGAGTTTTAACATACCACATTAGCTGTTTTTTTCATTTGTAAAATGCCCAAAACTATGAAACAAATCCTAAACCATCTCCCCTAAAAATCTAATTAATTAGCTAATAATTAAAAAAACCTTAGTTTAAAACAAAAGCCAGCAAAAATATATAAATCGTTTTACTTTTTATCACCAATATTATTCCCCTTTAAAATAATCTTAGAAGAAAAAAATATTAAAAGTTTAAAAAACATGAAAGATTTAAATCTAAGATTAATTTATCACAAAGAACAGAATTTAGATTTAAATAATTCCCCTAAATGAATAAACCCCTGTCCTTTTCTAACATTTTAAAAAAAACCCGTAAAAACCCAAAACAACCTCTAAAAAAAAATAATATTCTTGATAAATATAAAAAACTATTCTACCGTTTAAAAAGAAATAAATTCATTCTGGTACCACAAACAACGTTTTTTTTAAACTATTTAAATTTATAATAAAACATAAGCACTCTTTTTTTTTTAAAATTAGAGCATTTAGAGGAAATCAATGTAATTTTAAAATATTTAAACCTTCCCGGAACAGCATGAAAATAAGCTCTAAAATTTTTTCCGTTGTCTTAAAAAATATTTTAAAAAAAATATACAAAATCAAAAAAAAGATATAAAAAAAAATATATTTTTACTTTTCTACTGATACTACTCTAAAAATTAAAACAAATTTTCACCAGAAGATTTAAAGTGGGAGGACAGCCTTTTACCTCCTTAAAGGAATCATAAAAGCTTTTCTAGGTATAAAATTTATAACCCTTTTTTACAAATTAAATAATCTTCGTTCCACTCGCTTAACTATATTACCAAACAAAAAAAAACCCGAAAAACTAGACCAGACGATTAAAACTACACTGCCCCATTTAAACCTCATCACCAATACTACGAGACGAAAAAACAAACCCTATATGAGCTACAAAGAATAACAAATTAAAACTTCATATCTATTGCGTAAACTTATTCCCTTACTACTACTCCTCCCCCCAAACAAATTCAAATTCCAATCAAATATACCTTGTTGCTTCTCCGAATAAAAAAAATATCGATCAATCCTAACCTCCTAATTTCAATAAACACCACAAAAATTAAGAACCTAAACGGTTTTCACTAGTTTTTGGGTAACCATAGATAAACCCAAAATTTTGGAAATTTTACAAAAAAAGCAAAACAGTTACCCTACATAAAGAAAAAAATTTTTTCACTCTCCTTTCAACAAAACCAAAAATTTTAGACTCTTGTATTATATAGTCTTTTTAAAGATAATAAAAAGGGTAAAAAAAGCAAAAAAAGTAAAAAATAAATATACACCCACCCTTTTATCGTTCAGGCTGATAACCTCACCTAAAATAAAAATTAAAAGTGGGAAATTAAGATCTCTAAAACTAATTAAAATAAAAAGTAGTCATTAACTGAAAAAGTTTTAATAAAAAAAATAAAAGAAAATTTAAACCCAAAAAAATAAAGATGGATATTATTCCCCTTTAAAAATTTTTTTGTCTTAAACAAATAACAAGAGCAGAAACCCAAAAATTAAAAAAATCAGAATAACCCCAAAGAATAAACCTAAAACATCACCCTATTATGTAATTAAAATCATATCAATAAAAAGTATTAAAAAGGAAAAATAAATAAAGAATTTTTGAACACCCCTCAATTATTTACTAGATATAAAATATAAACAAGATAAAAAAAATTTTTAAACTTGTAATACTCTAATCTTCTAAAAAATTACCATGTGTACGAACTATAGATCAAAAGAGCTAGACCTAAAGCACCTCCACTGCCAAATTTAAAAAAAAAAAAAAATACAAAAAACTTTTGACCTATTTAGAAAAATGTAGTCTTAAAATTTAAAAAAATGTTTAATAAAATATTTCCGCTTAATATGTTTTTTAATAATTTTACTTTTTAAAAACGAAACCCTAAACCCCAATAATCCTCACTATAGGAAAAATGAAAAAAAAATTAAAAATTAACTTAGTTTTAATAGTTTAAATAAAAACGGGTCTTGTAAACCCCAAATTGAATTTTTTAATCTTTTTTAAGCATCAGAAAAGGGTTTTACCTCTTTCATCATTCCCAAAACTAACATTTTAATTAAACTATTTCTGTATTTCCTTTTATTTTATTTCACCAATAAATTTTTATTTATCTTTTATTTTTACACGTTTTTTTCATCCCTTTGCTATAGGGCTTATTTACTACTTCAGACTGTGATAATCTGTGTACAGCAGTTTTCAATAAATTCTTTTTGGTTTTCCTATATTTTTTTTTCATTTTTTTTAGGGCAATGTTAGTTCTATTTTCTATGTAGCATCCCTACTTCTAATGAATCCCTTTGATTTTCTTTCCCCTTTACTTTTATATTTAAATAACAGCTTCAAAAAGATTCCCGATAATATTTATAGACCTATATTAATAAAATCCTCTTTCAGTACAACAAACATCATTAATTTAAAGGCCAGTTTTTTTTTAACCCTAATTTTGAGTCTATTTATAAATTTTACTAATAACCCCACTTTATTTATTTTTTATATTTTTATTAACATTAATCGTAGTAGAAAAAAATTTCTAACACTTTTTTTTTGGGCCTTTTTCGATTCATGCCCATTAAAAAATACCAATTCGAAATCACCCCTTTATTTAAAATTTTTAATGGAGCTTTTATTGACCTCCCGCACCACTAAAAATTTCAAAATTTGTGAAAATTCGGGTCTCTCCTTGTTGTGCTTAGTTATTCAAATTTTTTTTTGGGCTCTTTCTATATACCTATATGCTCTTTGATTTAGCATTTTCTAGTGTCGCCCCTGCAAATACATGCTGATCAGTAGGTTTGTCATCCTTTTTTTGTTTACAACAGCCCTTTCCCAGATATTTTTTTTCCTTTGGGGCAAATATCGTTCGAGGAGCCCCTGTAATTACAAAACTGTTTTTCGCTATCCCATTATTGGGACAGATCTTGTACAATGATCGAGTGGTTTTTGCAGTAATAATGCTACATTTTCCGATTCTTCACTTTTTTTTTCTTGTTTTCCCATTTATTGTGAGCAGCAAATATTTTCATTTCTTTTTATTCATCAAACAGGGTCTAAAAATCCACTAGGAATTGTTTAATGTAACAAAGTACCCTTTTATCCTTTCTTTACATTTAAAGAATTACTGGATTTATCGTAATACTACAGCACTTATTCTACTACTTGTTAAACCCTTATTTATTAGGGATCCAGAAAATTTATTCCGCCAAACCCTTGTTACTCCTGCTCATATTCAACCAGAAAGGTATTTTCATTTGCTTATGCTATTCTACGATCAAACCCCAAAAAATTTTGGGGGTGCTATTGCCCTAATAAAATCTATTCTCATTTTATTAATCTTTGCTTTTACCCATAAGCAAAATTCCGAAATTAACATTTTCCCTTTAAAAACAGCTTATATTTTGATCCCATGAGTATTTTTTTCTTATTAACTTGGATCAGGGCACGACCTGTTAAGATCCTTATGTAATTAGGGGAAATCTTAACTGTTCTTATTTCTTTATTTATTATTAATCCCTTCACTTATTGATGAATAAAATACTGATTAGTTATTTGGCTTAGGAAGCACGTGTTTTTAAAACTCGCAATGAGGGTTTGAATCCTCTAAAAAACTTTTCTTAAAAAATACAATTATAAAATTTGAAAAAAAACAAAAAGTCCCCTTTACGCCTATAAAAATACTAAATATTTTAAAGGGAAAAGGTAGAATCTTTTTAAAAACCCAAAAATATAAATTTACATACGAAACGTGGGAAAGTCCCCGAAATCAAAAAAAGCAAAAACAACCATCACAATTTTACATAATAAAAAAAGGGGTAACTAAAACTCCCCCCCAAAAAAAAAAAGAGAAAAAATATTCTTATAAACAAAATTCTTGCATATTCAGCTTAAAATTAAAGCAAAACCCCTCTTCTATTTCGTGTTAAAACCAAAACTAGTTCGATTTCTCCCTTTGGCAAAATCAAAAGGATTTTGATTTTGTCTCTGCTAAAAATGAAGCAAAACAAATTTAAAAATAAAAGGGAAAAGGAACCACAGTAATCATACATCACGCTGAATACTAATAAACATAAATCAAAACCCCCAAAAAAAAAAAAGATAAAAAATTAAACAAAATCTTTCTTCATATGAAAAAGTTTGAGCTACTGCTCGTAAACACCCAAAAGAAATATTTGAATTGAAGATCACCCAGCTCTTATAGTATGTATACCAAATCTAGTAACAACAAAAAAAAATAAAGTACCCATAGTAAAAATTTTTTAACCTAATTCTAAAGGGATTACTAACAACAATTAAAAAAAAGAATAAACTAAAAACAGGAAAAATGTAAGGAAGGGAAAATTTTATATAAAAGTAAATTTGTTTTTATAAAACTTAATGCATCAGCAAAAAGGGTTTTAGTAAACCTAAAAAAACCGACCTTATTGGGCCCCCTTTCGAAACTGAATTTAACCTAAAATTTTTCGTTCCAAAAAATAAAAAATGCTCCCCCACTAAACAAATAAATTTAAAAATAAATAAATTTAAAAACTATAATTAATGTTTTTCACAGTATTACTTGTGAATTAATTCTCAAATTTTGGATCCAATCCAAAGCTAATTCTGCCAAGCAACAAAAAAATTAAAAATTAAACTATAAAATAAAAATTTTTTAAATACTTAAACCTTTGTACTAAAAAATTATAAAAAAATTAGAGAAGAAACCCACCTGGGCCACGCCCGGGCTGAACTCAAATCATGTAAGGGTTTAAAAGGGCGAACGACCTTCCCTTTTTAACTGCTGCATCATAAGGGTACCTTATTCAAAATCGAGGTCGCAAACCTTCTTGTCGTGAGTCTCTCAAAAAGATTACGCTGTTCCCCATGATATAATGCTTTTAAATTTTTTCGCATATTACAAAAACACACGCACAAATTTGCCTAAAGCGAGATTTTTTACCAGGGTACTTTTACCAGAGGGAGTAAAAATTACATGGGACCCGCATGCGATATATCTTAGCGCGGCATGTGATTTTCCAACTATGCTTTTTTTTTTTTTTTTTTTTTTTTAAACCCAGTTTCAAAAAATTATAATTATTTTCTTTAAACAAAAGTTCTTTGCAAAATAAAAAAAAAAAAGGGGCTTTCTTGTTGTGTGTCTACATTAGATATTCTTTTTTTACAATGGCGTAAAAGTGTATTGACGACAACTACAGCGAGGAGGAAGTTATAAAAAGGGTTGAAAAACACGTCCCCAAAAGGGGAAAAAGCCCAAACCGAACAAAATTTTTTTAAATGACAAGTAAAAAAGCATTTGTTTAGGGGAAAAATATTCGCATTACCTCATAATAAAGGGGGGGAAAAAACTTCTTTTCATAACTTAGAAACAAAATGCCCTTTTTTTTTTAAATACAAGGGTGATTGAAAATATGTATATGAAATGAAAAGTTTTTTTAGACTTGGGAAATATTGGGAAGGGTTTAAAAAGTTTAGCTTGCCATCATCTTTAACAAAAAATCTTATTTATCTAAAGATCCTTCCTAAACTCTGACAATGCTCCA
>NW_023642774.1:0-7500 GCF_015228065.2 Penaeus monodon | reverse complement strand
ATTTGAGATAAAATTGCACATTTTGTACAGAAATGAAAAAGCAAATACTCTTATTTACATACATATAAAGCTTTAATATATATATATACACATTGCAATAAATATCGTGATACATGGAATGAAAATAATCTGAGAAACCTTCAGAAGCACTCGTATAACCTACATATTCATGCATGGGCCTAAATCTACCGACTTAGAAGGAATCAAGCACAATCTTGGCTTCACGGTGATGAGGTGTGCAGCCTTTGCATCATCAGCTGAGGCAAAGGGGAATGAATATGCACGGAGATGATGAACCACAATGTGATCTGTTTTTTGTCTCATTGAATTTCTCAAAATATCTGCCAAATGTCTAGACGACTTACTGAGATCATGAGAGTATTCGACTGACCAAGACATATATGCGTTTGTATACTTATACAGTACTTGTCTAAACCTTAAAGTCTCCAGCCACAACCTTGAGACCACAAGGTCACTACAGTCTCACGCTCATCCAGGCAAAGCAACATTCATTACGTGGGAGGAAAAGTCTAATAGAACACTTTCAAGTGTTTGGGCGGTGATCAAAGCCGTTGTGCACTCAGTAGCTCCAGACATTTAACATGAGGATTCTTTTGAGACATGAACTGTCCTTAAACTTATAAACTTTGGTATCAATACACAATGCGCCGCCCAGGATAGGAGGACGACGTCAGACGGCGCACTGCAGCTCTGGCCTTTGACTCGATGCAAGCTCGCGAGGGCGGTGGCAGCAGCAGCAGCAGCTTGGCGATGCCGCGTCGGGACCAGCGAAAAAGCGCGAATCCCAACCTCAGGTCCCGCCCAGAACAAGCCCGTCTCGTTAGACTAGCACTGGCACAGCCCCACCGCCCGCCTCTCTAAGTAGCGGGCGGCGTGGGCGTGAGGGAAGTTGCCCCGGCATTTTAGATGACAGGGGAGGTGATGGGAGAAGCGTAGATGTGATCGGTGGGCGACGCGGGCGCCAGCGTCGTGTTTGCACTTCCCGATCGGTCCAGCGATACGTGGGCATGCCGCCGCTCCGCCCGCGCCGAGTTATCCACCTTGGGGTGAGCGTGTGAGTTCCCGACGCATACGCCGTGAGGTTATAGCGCGGACGTCCGTTGAGAGGGGGCATCCGCACGGGGCCGAGACTGGTGGGGCCATGATGACGGGGGGCTGCCGAGACCCTCGCTCAAGCGACTTGTGGCGGCGCATGGAGGGCGTGACCATCTCGTAGTGGTGGTGGTCTGGATGCCCTGCACGAAGCGCGGCGAGCCCAGCAGGCGGGCGGCGCGGGGGGCGGTCACGACACAGCCGTCGGGGGCGACGCGCTCCACCTCGGCGCCCTCATCCCCAGGGACGTAGCCGACGTTCTCGAAGCTCGCGGCTGGCTGCGGCCGCGGGCTGGACCCGTCGAGGCGGGGGGTGAGCGTGGTGTAGCTGGCGCTGGCATAGCTCACGCTGCTGTAGTCGGCGTAGTCGTAGGTGTTGTCGTGCGGCGGAAGCAGATCCAGGCGCACCGGCTTCTGCTCCATGGGCTGGCAGTGGTCGACGTGTAGTGGTTTCCCTCCAAAGGCTTGATGCCAGCCATAACGCCCGCGACGTGCGGTTGTCAAGCTGCGGGACAGGCGTGGCGTGTAGGCGGGGGCGGGTAGAGGACGGCCTCGCAGCGCTCCAGACCCAGAGCTTTCTCCTTCTTGGCCAGCGCCACGTCGCTTAGGGGTTTCAGCTTCCTCTGGAGAGAAAAGAACGCTTGGTTAGGGACGCACGAACTCAATCAGACACACACTTTTACAAGTGTAAAACAATAAATTTCATCTTAGAAATTCCTATCATATTATGGCCGACGTAAACAAATAGCAAAAACAAGCCTTCAAACAAGATACAAAACTGTAGAAGTTATTAAAGAATGGGCTAAAAAACAAGCGCTGATAAGCAGAGCAGGTCGGGACGGATAAGGTGTGAAGGGAGGCCGGGGGGTGGCCGGGGGTGAGGGACGGAGAGGGCGGCTGACGCTATCAGAGCCCGGGGTGTTGTCGGCGTTACCCTCGACCAGCACTGTTTTCAAAACACTACAGTCTTCAGCGATAAGGCCCGATAACGTTCCTGAGAGGACTTGGCGACACGCCCTGAAAGGCCTAACGTCCCGCTTGGTTTACAACCTCACGGGCTTTGTTCGGTGCCATGGAAGACTTCATTTATTTGATGTCGCTTCTAGCTGGCGCGCAATTGAATGGGAAGACTATTACAATATAATTTTTCTGCGATCTGCTGCAATCCTGGCTACAACTATTTTCTAACAGTAACACCGCCTAGAACTTCCAAGTGCAAAACTTCACACGAAGTTGACGACGCGGAGTCGGGCCACGGCGGCCGCAAGCAGCGGGCGCGGACTAAGCTCCAAACTGGTCATTACACAACTCATTAGTCGAGCGCTGCCCGGCCGGCGTGAGGGCGGTGGTCGTTAATTAAGGGGTGCTTTATCTACGGTTCTATTCCAGTTATCAGACGCCACTCCGCTTATCACAGCGGAGAGTAATGAAGCGTCGGCAGATCAGTTCCGTTCCGATCTAATCGCACATCGGGCCGCTGAAACTTGGACAAAAGGCTAGGCGCTGGTGTCACAGTCATCGACACGCAGGCATACCCGGCCAGAGCAGCTTCTTCCCGGCCCAGGTGCGCTCGGCCGGATAATTCTCGGGAGGGGCTCCTGGGGCATCAAGCAGGATCAGATATTCTGGCACTAGGGTTCTCTGGTAGTGACGCGCCTGAGCGACGCTGCCAGCTTAAACCCATCAAGGTGGGAAAGGTTTAACGCCTGCTGTGCTCTGAGTGCTTTATCAATAACGCGAAAAACTAATTTTACGAAAGAGCATGAGCCAGTGACGTATTTTGAAAGAATAATAAGATTCTTGTTTGAAGGCTTGCGTGAAACCTATCACTTTGAAGAATAATGTCAAAAGATCAATGATGATGACGAAAGGTGAGATACTTACTCTCTGTATTTGAGGAAGGCGATGGCCAAGATGATCCCGAGCAAAGTGGCTGCCACGCAAGACGAGATGATAACAAGGAACCACGTGTCGTCAATCAGGGGACCTGCGGAGAGATAAACACGTTAGTCATCAATCAAAATATAAAGCAACTGCAACACTAACAAATGTAGATGACGAAAATGTATTGACCTTTCTTTATGATTAATGTTTGTGCAAATGTTTTTTTTCTGTCTTTCTTTTGGGTCAAACAGCTTCAATCCTAATAAGCAATCCTAACTTTAAAAACTTCGTCGCACGAAAGCCACGGAGATCGGCCATTGCGGTGAGGCCTTCGTTTCAGTATGGTTTGCGGCGTGTGACGCGCGTCCCGGTAATGGGTGCCGTGCCCGATACCATCAGCGCCACGACCTCACTCTGTCTCACCAGTACTCCCTAATGTACCCAACTCCACAAAGATTTGTCCACGTTAGTATCCAGCCAAAAGGGCCAGAGCAGATCCTTGTTTCCAGCCGGCGTCAAGCCACAACGGAACCGGACCCCGCTCTCAAATGCCCAGCTAATTATGCGGAGTTATTACTTCGGTGTGACGGAAGGACACTGATGGAAGGCGCGGGAGAGCGAGGAAAGAACCGACCAGACCCGACGCACTCTCGGCGTTAAAAAGGGCAGGCAATGGAAGGAATGCTCAGCTCAAACACTGTCCACAGATAACGTGCATCGGTGGCAAGATCTGGGTCGGGAGAGGAGGGGGGTGGAGAAAGTGCAGGAAGATACCCCGCCATCGAAACTTTATGAGTTGACAGGTGGGTTCCATTTAGATTTCTCAGGAATAAAAAACAGTTCAATTGAGCAGACGGATCTGTGCACTTGCTGAACTACCATTTTCTATAGAAAAGGTAACTCCAGGTCATTGTGAACCTTGTGATAACTCCAGAGGAGTGAGTGGCTGCCACAGCCAATGGTTCCCACGATGAAGTGCAACGATGATGCGGCCAGACACCACAATGCCCACAGTTTTAGACACATTGTGATAAATGGCCCGACCATTGTGGTGTGTGGGAGGCAGGCCAGCCTACCCCAGGCCACGGCGGGAGGAGGGGACCAGCGTACCGAACGATAAACAGTTCAGAATGTGTATACGCTCGTTCTCTCACTCAGTCACACACACACACACACACACACACACACACACACACACACACACACACACACACACACACACCACACACACACACACACATACACACACACACACACACACACACGTTAACAATATATACAAGCCGAACACTGCCTCACTTTGACGAAAATGTACAAACATATCCCGTAGATTGTATTACAAATACTGATGCATTAAAAAGAACAATGTCACGGCATCTGTAAAGCTTTATCAATAAAAGTATTTGAATTATCAGATGACCTATTTTCACACGAATGAGCCCACTCCACCTCACATTCATTGCACCATGACAATTGCAAATACGCACTTATAAACCTTACTTCGCCGACAGCGCAGGCTGAAATACAAGGCACGCCGAGCGGAGTGCTAAGCGCAAAAGGCAGCGCACGTTAACCCTGAGACCTTGGAAAACAATGAACCTCGAGCGGAGAACAATGTTGAAACGCGGCGTGAAGCGAAGGCGGAGAGGGAGGTGTGTGCGTGTGTTGAGGAAGAGGGGAGGGGAAGGGGTGGGGGACGGCTGTTATCCAGGCGTCAATTTTCAACCCTTCTTCACACGTGCTATCTGCCATCTGCGCCCGTCATCGCGCCGCACAATCAGCTCTTTCAAGGACGCCCATGGGCTGAGCATTCATAAACAATTGTCTCGTTCAGCCAAGAGCGAACGTTTCCCGGTAAACCAGGGCGGCGCAACTGCACGCCGGGGAGCGACGAGGCGCCAGGCAGAGTGCAGTCCTTCGCCCCCTCCCCCTGCCCTACCCCCGCCCCTCCGCCCAGGGTCCAGATAATGCGGTAATGATAGCAGAGGGCGCCCCGCGTCAGCTGGACACTGACTATGGGCGGAGGAGTCCAAAAGCCTGTACTTTGTCTCGGTTCGGTTTAGTTCTCGCCGATGCCGTGTAATCTGCTGAAAGACAGGTTGAATTATTCCCACCCTCCTTATGGACAGGAATATACAGATTGTTTAACTCGAGCCTTAAATGCGTGGTTGGCGGCGGTTTGCCTTAGTGGTTATCTTGGGTTAAATCAATTTTGACGTCTTTATGTGGGATGCGGCCACATCATCGTCGGGAAACCTAAAATCTTTTTACAGCCTGTCAATAGTTATATCGATCTACTATGGGGATATAATTTCTGCTGAGCAATCGCAAGTGTTTTTTCGTCTAAAATGAGCCAAGTGAAAGATGCGAAGCCAGAGGGGAGCGAAAACAGACCATGAACATCGGACCAGCTGGCCATCAGTGATACCATGTCAACAAACCTTCCTGCAATGATCGTGTGAGATTCGGCTTTTGGTCCCCTAATGGAATAGAGGTGGCGAGCTTGCGCCAAGAGGAGAGGCGGAGAGAAAGCGTTCTTCAATGTCGCGCGGGGAGGAGCGCGAACAGACGGAGAAAATGGAATAAGACAGGCGAAAGGGCGAAGGAGAAACACAGGAGAAGGACAAGCAAAAGGAGAAGAGGCGAAGAAGATCTCTCAAGTTACAGAGGACGTCAGAGCAGGAGGGGGTGAAAGCGGAAGTCCTGAGGACAGGTGGAGGGCGAAGGAGAGGAAGGAGAGGAAAGCGGGGCAAGCCATTTCCCGCGTCCTCTGCGGAAGAAGAACAGTAATCCCGAGGAGGCTTCCAACCGCTCGAATCCCTTGCGCAGGATAGAATCCTTTTACTCGGTAGGTGTAAATCCTCTGCGCTAGGGTCCAATTCGCCGTATACTGTTCCTAGCTAATCCTTCCCTGTAAGCGAGGATTTAGGATCGTGTTCCCGCGGCGGGGCGGAGCCAAACTCGCATAATTAGGTGAATCCAACACATCAGCCCTCACGGTCTCGCAACCTCCCGCACTTCGCCAGAAACTCCGAAATGTAAACAAATCAAACATTATATCTGCCACAAACTTAACCACTGCAAAAGAAGATGAAAGATATCAGACAAAAGAAGACAAAAATAGGCCCGTTAGAGATATGGCCACTGATGGCATTTCAAGGTAGAAGAGCAACAGGCAGATGCTGTGGTCGCACGCCCACAGGGAGAAACCCTTCCCTTCTACACACTAGTAGGAAACACCTCCCCCTCCCTGGATAGGCCTGGCGATACAAAGAAACCTGTAATAATTTTTTTTAAATACAAATATTTTTCTTCCTGCTACGGCTTATGGCACCTAAAACTCATATAATTATATTTTACTAATACCATAGCAATGGGCAAATACCTATAAATATGGGTATTAATTACATGTTCTCAACGTAGAAGAAAAAGACATTATTGCAAGGCTGTCGACGATCGGCAGACACGAATCCCGGGCCGTGCCCTTCCACTGGCAGATGGGATCAGACATCTCCCAGACAGCGAAAAATTTCTCCTCCCTCGACCCAGCTCAAGCAGGACACCACACCCCTGCCATGCACAGCCTTATCATGCGGGATCAGACTTTCTCTTGCGTGGAGAAATGCGATATACACAGAACTATTCCCGTAATTTTTTTTTCTAGATTCTGAAATAATGTTTCTCTGCGTACGGAATCTCATTTGCAGGGCGCATGCTCTCTTTTTAAGATTAAGGCATACCCTGAATAGCGAGGATTCCCTTTGAAAGTCATAAATTGCCTCGACGAAAGCTGCAATGCTACTTAAAAGAGATGCAGAATTTAGGAGTCACTTTGCGGTGAAGATAAAAGAGTGAGAAATCCATCCGCCGTAAAAAAGACTCTTGTAACGGGAGAGGATCCTGGCAACCCACCGCGGGGTTGAATTACCGCCGACAAGATCATGCCTAGTTACTGCAAATGCTCGGCGACATCAGCACGAGGCTGAATTTGACATCAAAGCAAACTCTGGCATCAAATCCTAGATTTCAAACCCAGTGAAACACAAAATCAATGGTTTAGCTTTTCCCGGGGGGGGAAGGATCGGTTTTGTTAAAGAGCTGATGAAAACGCTAAACAGTCGCAGTGGATTTTGGGTTTCGTAGTTGCGAAAAGGTTTTGGAATTTCCGCTTCGTTCGATCCACCATTAACTTTGCATTGGAGTCGTTGGTTCGGTTGTTAATTGTTTTTATATTACGATTCGCTCGTCCACAGGCGCGTCGGAAAGGTCTAAATAATTGCACAATTAATCATACTATTTAAATTTCCTAAATGCATGTACAGAAGCGTGTGTAGGATAGTTAAGGCGAGCAGGTAGACACGGCCCGGCGGACAACCCGGGGTCGTGTTTCGGACGATGCCCGGGCGCCTCTCTCCCCGCCGCCAAGCCTTCCTACTGCCACTCTCTCTGCAGAAAACGTGCCCTGCAGCTGATCACCATTGGTCGCCCTCGAAGGGTTTTCCCC
>NW_023642772.1:0-9626 GCF_015228065.2 Penaeus monodon | reverse complement strand
AAAAAAATAAAATAAAAATTTTTAAATAACAATTTAAAAACTTATTTTTATTATAATTATACTTATTATTTTATTATTGTTTTTATTACTTTTAATAAATATTTTTTGGCAAAAATACTAATGTTTAAAAAGAAATAATAATAATAATAAAAAATAATAATAAAAATAAAAATAATAAAAATTTTAAATAATAAAATAATAAAATAATAAAATAATAATAATCATAAAATAATAATAATAAAATAATAATGCTAAAAAAAATGAAAAAGGGAATAATAGAATAATCATCAAATGTTATCCAAATTCTTTTTTTACTCACTTTATCATCATTATTGTCAGGATTAAAAAAATTCTGGTAATTTTTTATCTTTATTACCCAAATAATTGCCAGAATAAATCAAATAAAATGGAAAAAAAACGTCTTTTTGGAGTCTTACTCTCAAAAAGGCTATTTTTCGCTATTTTTTTTTGCCGCTTTTTTTCGACTTTTGGGGTTTTTTTTTTCTTTTCCTTTTTTTTATTATATAGGACACAATTCCTTTATTATCACCCTTTTATTATCATGTTTATCATCTTTATTATGGGTTATCATACATTATATCATTATCATCATTATATCACATTACACATTTTTGCAATTATATCATCTTTTTTTTATTGCAATTTTTATCATTATCTTTGCAATTATTGCAGTTTATAATATATATTTTTTTACATCTAATACTAAAACAACTACAAATAAATAGTAATAACAATAATAATAACAATAATAAGTTTTAATCTTTTATTTATATCATTTTTTTTAATTAATATCGTTTTTCCCGGTAATTATTACTTTTATAATAATTATTTTACAATTATACTACCAGTAAGAATAATAATAATGTAATAATAACAATAAAAAATAAAAAATAACAATATTATAACAATTAGTATTTTTTTAAAAAATTAACTTTTTATTATTATTATTTTTTTTTTACAAGTTTTAATATATTTTTTGGAATAATACTAAATTTATATTAATAATAAAAAAATAATAAAAAATAATAATAATAATAATAATAATAAATAAAAAAATAATAAAAAAAATAATATAATAATAATCTAAAAAAATAATAATAATAAAAAAATAATGCAATAAAAATTTATAATAGTAATAAAGAAAAACATCAAATTTTAAAAATTTCTCTTTATTCTTACTTTAATCATTATTGTCATGATTAAAGAATTCGGAAATTTGTTTTACATTTTTTCCCCTAATAATTGCAGAATCATCAAATGAATGAAAAAACTTTTTTTTGGATCTACTCTCAAAAGGCTATATTTCGCTAGATTTTGCCGCTTTTTCGACTTTTGGTTTTTTTTTTTTCTTTTTACCTTTTTTTTTTATTATATAGGGACAAAATTCCTTTTAAAATTATCATATTATTATCATGATTATAAATTTTATTATCGTTAAAAAAAAATCCATCTTTTTCATTTTTCATCTTTATGATCATTTTCATCATTATTGCAATTATTATCATCTTATTGCATTATTATCATTATCATTGAAATTATTGCGTTATAATATATATTTTTACATCTATATAATAAAAACTACAATAATAATAGTAATAAAATAATAATAAAAATAATAAAGTCTTTTAATATTATTTATATCATTATTTTAATTAATATCGTTTATTCCCTGAATTATTAGTTATAATAATTATTTTACAATTATACTACCAGAAGAAAATAAAAAATTGATAATAAAACAATAATAAATTAATAACAATATTTAACAATTAGTAATTTAAATTATACTTTTTTATTTAATTTATTGGTATTATTACAGTTATAATATATTTTTTGGCAATAATCCCTAATGATTAAAGTAATAAAAATAATAATTAAAAAATTTAAATAAAAATAATAATAATTAAATAATAAATAATAAAAAATTATAATAAAATAATAATAAAATCATAATAAAATAATAATAAAAATTAAAAAAATTTTAATAATAATGAAATAGTAATAATAGTAATAACATCAAAATGTTACCCCAAATTCCCCCTTTTAAACCCCATTTTTTATCATATTATTGTCAGATTAATAGAATTTGGAAATTTTTTTATCATTATTACCCTAAAAATTTCCCCAGAACACAAAGAATGGAAAAAACTCTTTTTTTGGAGTCCCTACTCTCAAAAGGCTATATTTCGCTAGTTTTTTGCCGTTTTTTTCGACTTTTGGGATTTTTTTTTCTTTTAACCTTTTTTTTTAATTATATATGGACACAATCCTGTTTTATTATCTCATTTTATCATGATTATCATCATAGTATCGTTATCATCATCTTTTTTCATCATTATCATCTTATCATCTCTTATCATCTTTTTATTGAAATTTAATTTATCATCATTATTGCCCAATTATTATCATTATCATTGCAATCTATTGCACTTATATATATATTTTTTACATCAATACTACAACAACTACAATAATTAATAGTAATAACAATAATAATACAAGTAATAACGTCCTTTAATAATCACTAATTCTATCTCATTATTAATTAATATCGTTATTACTGTAATTAGTACTGCTTATAATTAATTATTTTTACAAGTCAATACTACCAGCTAAGAATAATAATAATGATAATAATTAACAATAATAATATTAATAACATATTATAACAATTAGTATATTGTAATCTATACTATATTATTATTATACTATCTGTTATATTACAGTTATAATCACATTTTTGGCAATAATACTAATGATAAAGTAATCAATATATAATAATAATAATAAATAATAAATAATAATCAATTAATAATAATAATAATCAATAATAATAATAATAAATAATAATCAATAATAATAACATAATATAATAATAATAATAATAATGCTTAATAATAATTGATAATAGCTAATAATAGATAATAATCATCAAATGTTAATACACAAATTACTCTTTATTTCCACTTTTATCATAATTAATTGTCATGATTATTATGTAATTCTGCCGTAAATTCGTTATCATTATTACCATAATAATTCAGCCTAGACTCATCAATATGAATGGCAATAAACGCTCATTGAGTATAACTCCTCAAAAGCGCTATATTTCGCTAGATTTTAGCGCTTATCTCGACTTTTGGATTTATTTCGTTCTTTACCTTTTTTTTATTATATATGGACACATAATTGCCTGGATTCACATCATTATTGTCCAGATTATCATCATATATATACATCGCTTATACATCATCATTATCATCATTATAACAACATAACTATCATCATCATTATCATCATTATTGCAATGTTATTATCATCAAATTGCCTAATTATATATCATTAATCAATTAGCTAATTATGCAGTTTATAATAAATATTTTTAAATCTATACTAATAACAACTACAATAATAATAGATCAATAACAATAATAATAACAATAATAACGTCTTTATAATCATTAGATTAATATATCATTCATTATTAATTAATATCGTTATTACTGTAATTATTATCTTGTTATCAATAATTATTTATTACAATTTATGACTACCATTATAGAATAATAATAATGATAATAATAACAATAATAAATTATTAATAACAATCATTATAACAATTAGTATATTATGATTATACTTAATTATCTATTTATTAATTAGTTATCTATTACAGTTATAATATATTTTGCAATAATTACTAATGATTAAAAGTAAAATAAGAATAATCAATAATAATAATAATAATCAATGAATAATAATAATAATAATAATAATAATAATAATAATAATAAATACTAATTTAATAATTATTATATTAATTTATTATATATCTATTAATTATTATTAATTATTATATTATTATTTATATTATTACTTTAATCATTAAAGTTATATTGCCCCAATAAAATATTTATATTAACTGTAATTAAATAACAAATAATCAATAATAATAAGTATCAATCATAATAATACTATATTGCTTATAATATTGTATTAAATATTATTATGTTATTATTATCATCATTATTATCTTTACCTCGTAGACTAAATTGTAAAAAATAATTATCTCGTAATAACAGTAAAATTACAGTAAATAACGATATTATATAAAATAATGATATAAATAAGATATAAAGACGTTATTATCTGTTATTATTATTGTATATTACTATCTATTCATTGCTAGTTGGTTCATTTAGTATAGATGTAAAAAATATAATATTATAACTGCAATAATTTCAATGCATAATGATACTAATTGCAATAATGATGCCTAATAATTAATATAGCAATCAATGATCGATAATGAATGATGAATAATGATGATAATATGATAATGATGATGATAACGATAATAATGATGATACTCATGCACAATTAATGCTGATAATAACAGGAATTGTGCTCCATAATATATAAAAAAAAGGCATAAAAGAAAAAAAAATCCCAAAGTTCGAAAAAAGCGGCAAAACTCTAGCGAAATATAGCCTTTTGAGAGTAGAATAGAACTCAAACTGACGTTTTCCAATTATTTGCATGGATTCTGGCATATTATTAGTGGTAATAAATGATAACAATTACCAGAATTTATTAATCATGACAATAATGCCATCAGCGATAAAAGGAGAATAAAGAGGAATTTGGATAACATTTGAATATTATTACTTTTAATCGTATTATATCATCATCATATTCATTCAGACCATTAATTTATTATTAATGTTATTAGATATTTATGATTATTATTATTATACGTATATTAATTATTCTATTATAATTATATTCATTATCTATTATTATCCTATTATCTATTTATTCATCTATTATAATTAATTACTTCTAATCATTATGTATTATTGCAAAAAATATATTCATAACTGTAATCAATAACAATCACTAATAATAATAAGTATAATTTATCATATAATACTAATCGATTTATAATCTTGTGCATTAATATTATTATTGTTATTTATATCCATCTATTTTCATCTCGCTCTATGGTAGTATAATTGCTAAAAATACATTATATAACAGTATAATTACAGTAATAACGATATTCACAGGTAAAATAATGATAATAAATAATGTATTATGTATTAAAGACGTATTTGTATATTATTATATGTTAATAAATATACTTATATGTCAGTTGTATGTTAGCTATAGAATGTAAACATAAAATATATATTATAAACTGCCAAATAATTGCAATGATAATCGATAATAAATGCAATAATGATGACTAATAATTCAGACAATAATAGAGATAATGATGATCGATAATGCTGAATAATAGATGATAATGAATATGATAACGATAGATAATTTATGATAATCATGGATGAATAATGATGATAAATAACAGGAATTGTGATCAGTATATAATTACAAAAAAGCTAAAAGAAAAAATCCCAAAAGTCGAAAAAGCGGCCAAAAATCTAGCGAATATAGCATTTTGAGAGTAGCTCCAAAATGACGTTTTTTCCATTCATTTGATGCATTCTGGCATCTAGATAGGGTAATACATGCATAACAATTACCGAATTCTATTAATCATGACGAATATATGATGATAAAAGTGAGAATAAAGAGAATATTGGATAAACATTTGATCGTATTATTAACTAATCTATTCACTCCATTATCATTATGTAACATTATTAGCATTATTATTATTATGATTATATATTATAATTATTATTATTATATATATTATTATTATATACTATTATTATTTATTATTATATATTATTATTATGTATTATTATTATATTAATTACTACTTAATCATTAGTATTATGCCAAAAAATATATTATAACTGTCAATAATAAGCAAATATAATAATAATAATAAGTATAATATAATAATACTTAATTGTTATAATATTTGTCTATTAATATTATATATGTGTATTATTATCATTCTTATTATTAATTCTTACTAAGGTAGCATAATTGTAAATAAATAATTATGTTATAACAGTAATAATTACGATAATAACGATATTAATTCAAAATAATGATATAATAATGAATTAATAAGACCTGTTAATTATTCGTTATCAAATTATATGTTTATACTATTATATTGTTAGTTGTTATATAGCTTATATGAATAGTAAAAATACTATATATAACTAGACAACTAATTAGCAAGATAATGCATAATAATGCAATAATGATGATAATAATTGCCCAAAATGATGATAATGATGAGTAATGATGATATATGATGATTAATGATGATGATAACGATAATAATGATGATAATCATGATAATAATGATGAATTAATTAACAGCGAATTGATAGTCCAATATAAACTAAAAACAAAGTCCACAAGAAAAAAAATCCCAAAAGCTACAAAACAAAAAAAGCCGCACAAAATCTAGCCGAAATATTACCTTTTGCAGAGTAGACTCCAAAATGACGTTTCCTTCCCATTCATTTGATGATTCTGGAATTGATTAGGGTAATAATTATCACAATCACCCGAATTCTATAATCATGCACAATAATGATGATAAAGTTTTGTAGATATAAAGAGAATATGCGATAATATTGAATGCATTTATTACTATTATTCTATTATCATTATATAGCATATATTATTATTAATTATTCATTATTCTATTGATCTATTTATATTATTATTATTATTATATTCATATTATTATTTACTTATCTATCTATTATTATTATTATTCTATATCATTATTATTATTTTCATTCATACTTTAATCATTTAGTCAATTATGCAACAAAATATATTATGTAACTGTATAATCAAATACAATCAAATATTAATAATAAGTAGCATATAATAATACAATTGGTATACATATGTTATAATATTATTATTGTTATTATTATCATTATTATTATTCTTACTGGTAGTAATAATTGTAAAAATATATTATTATAACAGTAAATAATTACAGTTAATCACGATATTATTAAAATACCTGATATAAATAATGATTATAAAGACGCTTATATTGTTATTATATTGATCTATTACTATCTATTATGCCCTAAGGTTGCTTATTAGTATAGATGCTAAAAAATAAAAATATATTATAACTGGAATAATTGCCAATGATAAATGAAATAATTGCAATAATGATGATAATAATTAGCAATAATTGTATGCTAATGGATGTATGATAATGATGATAATGATGCATAGATGATGATGCACTAACGATAATAATGATGTATAATCTATGATCAATAATGATGATAATAACAGGAATTGCCCTGTCCATAATAAATAAACAAAAGGACTAAAATAAAAAAAAATACCCAAAAGCTCGAAAAAGCGGCCAAATCTAGGAAATATAGCCTTTATGAAGAGTAGACTCCAAAATGACGTTGGGTTTTTCCATTATTTGATGCATATCTGGCAATATTAGCGGTAATAATGATAACAATTACCAGAATTCTATTAATCATGCACAATAATGATGATAAAAGTGAGAATAAGGAATTGGATAACATATAATGATGATTATTACTATTATTACTATATCATCTAATTCAATTAGCATTCATTAATTATTATTATTAATTAATTAATTATGATTATTATTAGGATTATTATTTATAGTATACTTATTATTATATATTATTTATGAATTTATTAATTATTATTATCTTATCTATTATTATTACTTTAATACTTAGCTAATTATTGCCCAAAACATTCTATTATAACTGATAATAATAACAATAATAATAATAATTAAGCCTATAAATGTTAGTAATAATACTCATATTGTTATAATACTTGTTATTACTATGTATTATTGTTATTATTATCATTATTATTAATACCCTTATATGCGTAGTTATAATTGTAAAAAATATGTATTCACCAGTAATAATTTACAGATAATAACGATATTAATTCAAATATATGATATAAATAATGATTATAAAGACAGCGGTATCCTATTCAGTATATTATTATTTCTAGATACTAATTAATTAATGTAGGTTTCGTCTATAGTATAGATGGTAAAAATATATATTATAACTAGCCCACATAATTAGCAATGAATAATTGATAATAATGTGCAATAATGATGCCTAATAATTCGCCCAAATAATGATGATAATGATGCATGATAATGATGCATCAAGATGATAATGCACATGAATGATAACGCATAATATATGATGCTAATCATGATAATAATGATGATAATCAACACGAATTGTTTAGTCCACTATATAAAAAAAAAAAGGGAAAGGAAAAAAAATCCCAAAAGTCAAAAAGGAAAATATAGCCGAAATATAGCCCTTGAGAGTAGACTCAAATATAGACGTCTTTATCCATTCATTTAGCATGATTCTAGGCCCCAATTATCCGAGGCGGAAATAATGATAACAATTACCAGAATTATATTAATCATGACCAATAATATGATAAAGCGAGAATAAGCAAGAATTAGGGATAACATTGATGATTATTATATTAAATTTATATTTAGATTATTTATTATTATATTATATTATTATTATTATTATATTATTATTATTATTATATTTATTATTTATTTCAAATATTTATTATAATTATTATAACTAATATAATAATAATAAAAAATATATTATAATTGTTAATAATAAATAGTAATAAATATTATTATATGATTATTTAGTTTTATAGTCTAATCTATTATATTGTCTTTATTAATTTGCAATTGTATATAATTAAAATAATATATTATAATGCAATAATTGATGATAATGATAATAATAAATTAATTGATGATAATGATATGAATGATAACGATATAATGATGTAATATGATAATAATGATGATAATAACAAGAATTGTATCAAATATAATAAAAAAATAAAGAAAAAAAATCCAAAAGAAAAAACGGCAAAATAAAAAAATCCTAATGAAAGACTCCAAAAATAGTTTTCCATTTTGATGATCCAAAATTAGTTAATTTAACAATTACCAGAATTCTATTAATCATGACAAAATATAAAAATAATATAAGAGAATTTGGATAAATTGAATTATAAATTATACTTTTATCATTATATAGATTATATTATTATTATTATTATATATGATTTTTTATTATTATTATTATTATTATTATTATTATTATTATTTAATTATTATTATTATTATTATTTATTATTATTTAATCATTATTTTAAATTTCCAAAATTATATAATAAATGTAATATAGTAAATATATAATTATTTTTTATATAATTATTATATACTATTGTATATTAATTTAAAAATATTTTATAACTATATTAATTATATTAATGTAATTAAAAAATTATAAATAATATTTAATTATAGATATATATATAATAATATGGTTATTATTATATAATAAAATAATATTATAACTGATTATTGCTTATATTTTAAATTGTAATTAATATATATTTAATTGCAATAATGATGTAAATATATGATAATGATATTAATAATACATGATAATGATATATAATACTAATGTGATAATAATGATGATAATAAAAATGAGATATAATAATAATTATAAAAAAAAATCCCAAAAAAAAAAAAAAGGCAAAAAAAATAATAGCAAGGGAAAATA
>NW_023642771.1:2500-7500 GCF_015228065.2 Penaeus monodon | reverse complement strand
ACTCATCATTATTGCAATTATTATCATTATTATTGAAATTATTGAAGGTTATAATATGTAATTTTGCAACTATACTAATAACAACAACAATAATAATAGAAATAACAATTTAATAATAAACAATAATAACGGATATTATAATATATTATTATATGCATTATTTAATTAATATCGTAATAACAGTATTTATACTGCTATAATAAATTATTTTTGCAATTATCTATAATAAAAAATGATAATAAGATAATAATAAACATAATAATATTAATAACGATATATAACGGACTATTAACATTATTATTAACTTATTATATTTTTATTAATTGTTATTATTAGAGTATAAATATGTTTGGCAATTAATATTATAAAAAAGTAATAATAATGATAATAATAATAATAATAATAAAAAGTAATAATAATAATAATAATAATAATAATATAATAATAACAATAATAACACTAATTATTATTATTATTATATTATAATAGTAATAAATAAAATAATAATAATAATAATAATAATAATAATATAATAATAAAAATTGATAATATAATAATCATCAAATGTTATCAAAATCTCTTATTCTCACTTTTATCCTCATTATGTCATGATTATACGATTGTGGTAATTATTATCATTATTACCCTCAATATAATTGCCAAAAGCATCAGAGAAAATCGAAAAACGTCATATGGAGTATACTAGCAAAAGCTATATCCTAGATTTTGCCGCTTTCGGACTTTTGGAATTCTTTTCTTTACCTTTTTTTATTACCAAATGGGAGACAACTCCTGTTATTATCATCCTTATTATCAATGATTATCATCAATTATCATTATCACATCATTATCATCTTTCATCATCATTATCATCATTATTGCAATTATTATCAGTCATTATGGCAATTATTATCATTATTATTGCATTATTTCATCTATTAATATATAATTTTGCAAACTATACGATAAACAACAACACTAATCATAGAAACTAACAATAATAATAACAATAATAACGATATTATAATAATTATTATATCATTATTTTAATTTAATATCGTCATTACAGTAATATTATGTTATAATAATTATTTGCCAATTATACTACTAGTAAAATGAAATAATAATGATAATAATAAACAATAATAATGTAAGAACGATATTATAACGACTATTAACATTAGTATTATAGTTATTAATTATATATAGAATTACTGTTATTATTAAAGTATAATATTGTTTTGGCAATAATACTATAAAAAAAAAGTAATAATAATAATAAATAATAATAATAATAATAAATAATTAATAATAATAATAAAAAAAAAAAATAATAATAATAATAATAATAATAATAATAATAATAATAAATAAGAATAATAATAATAATAATATAATAATATATAATAATATAATGATAATAATTATAATAATAATATATATATATATATATATGATATAATTTAATATTAAATTTAAAATTTCAAAATTCTCTATATTTATCCATTTGAGATTATTTTTGGAATATTACATTTTACTAAATTAAATTAAAATATAAATATTATATATTAAAGTTATTATCTTATCAGTATAATATCATGATTATATGCAATATATCTATCATCACATTATATCATATATATATCAATTATTATCATATATCATATTATATATATTTCAATTATTATATTATTATCAATATTCATATAATATAATTATTAACTATATTAATAACAACACTAATAAAATAGAATAACAATAATAATAATCAATAATATAACAATTTATAATAATTATATCATTATATTAATTAATATCGTTATTACATAATTATAGTTATAATAATATTTTAATATATACTAATATAAATAATATAATAATATAATAATACGATAATAATTAATATAATAATATAATAATAATATAAATATATAATATAAGAAATATCAGTAATATCGA
Source organism: Penaeus monodon (assembly GCF_015228065.2). Classification (NCBI taxonomy): domain Eukaryota; kingdom Metazoa; phylum Arthropoda; class Malacostraca; order Decapoda; family Penaeidae; genus Penaeus; species Penaeus monodon. The sequence continues at coordinate 5,541 of NW_023642771.1, read as the reverse complement.
AATAATAACTAATATATTGAGTAATATTAAAAGTCATAATTTATCAATTTTTGTAATTATCCACTTTTATTCTTATTTCAATGATAATACATTTGTAATATATTATATGACTAATAATCCAAATATCATTCAAATCAAAACGTCATTATATATCTCATAGAACTATATTTCCATAGCATTATTTACTTTATTGATTTTGGAATTATTTCATTTTACCTTATTTTTCATTATATATGACAAATCCTGTAATTATATCATTATACATATACATAATATTATCATATATCCATTATTTATCGATATTATTCAATATATTTCATTCATTTATTTTATTGAATATTATTCATTATTATTATTATTGAGTTATAATAATATATTTTCATATACTACATAATAATCACAATATAATAAAAATAACAATATAATAACAATAATAACGATTATAATATTATTATATCATTATTAATATATTATTATTCGTATTATTACGTTTATAATTATTTTTGCAATATACTATAAAAAATGATAATAATGATAATAATAACAATGATAATATTAATAAACATAATAATAATAATATAATAATAATAATAATAATAATAATAAAATAATATAATAATAATAATAATAATATAATAATAATAATAATAAAATAATATAATAATAATAATAATGATAATATTGATAATATTAATAATCATCAAATGTTATCAAAATTCTCTTTATTCACTTTTATCCTCATTATTGTCATGATTAATACATTTTGGTAATTATTATCATTATTACCCTAATAATTGCCAAAATCATCAGAGAAATCGAAAAAAGTCATTTTGGATATACTCAAAGGCTATATTTCGCTAGATTTTTCCACTTCTTCTACTTTTGGGAGTTATTTTCTTTTACCTTTTTTTTTATATAAATGGAGACAATTCCTGTTATTATCATCATTATTATCATGATTATCATCAATATTATCATTATCATCATCATTATCATATCTATCTTATCATATTATATCATTATTGCAATTTATCATCAATTATTGCAATTATTACATTTATTATTGCATTATTGAGTTTATATATATAATTTTGCAACTAATAATAATAAACAACAATAATAATAGAAATAAAAGATATAAAATAATACGATATTATATATTATTATATCTTATTTAATTAATATCGTATTACAGTAATTATTATGTTATAATAATTATTTTGCAATTTACTACTAGTAAAAATGATAATAATATAATAATACAATATAATATTATAACGATATTATAACATATAATTAATATATATATATATATATTTATATAAGTTATAATATATGTTTTGGCAATAATACTAATAAAAAGTAATAATAATAATAATAATAATGATAATAATAATATATAATAATAATAATATAATAATAATAATATAATAATAATAATAATAATATAATATAATGATAATACTATAATAATAATAATCTCAATTTATATAATTCTTATCCACTTTATTATTATGATGAATAATAATTTTGTATTAATCATTATTACTAATTATTCAATAATCATCAATGTTATCAAAATATCTCTTTGATATACTCTCAAGGCTTATTATCCAAATTTTTGCCGTTTTTTCGATTTTGGGGAATTATTTTTTTTTATTTTTTTATTAAAAAGGCGAAAATTTCCTTTTATTATCATCATTATTATCAGATTATCACAAATTATCATTATCATCCATTATCATCTTTTATCTCATATCTCACATTATCATCATTTTGCAATTATTATCTCATTTTTGAAATTATATCATTATTTTTGAAATTATTGCAGTTAAATATATAATTTTGCAATATACTAAAAAAACAACAATAATAATAGAAATAAAAATAATATAATATAGTTTTGGAAATATATAAAAAAAAAAGTAATAAAATAATAAAATAATAATTATAATAAAAATGATAAAATAATAATAATAATAATATTAATAATATAAATAAAAATAATAATATAATAATAAAAATAATAAAAATAAAATAATAATAATAATATAATAATAATATAATAATAATAATATAAAAATAATAAAAATGTTAATTTTGTAATATTAATAATCATCAAATTTATAAAATTCTTTTATTCCACTTTACCCTCATTATTGTAAATTTAAATACGAATTTTGGAAATTTTATTTCATTTTTACCCAATAATTGCCAAACTATGGGAAAATCAAAAAAACTTATTTGGAGTATATCTAAAAAGGCTATATTCGCTAGTTTTTCCCGCTTTTTCATTTTGGGAATTATTTTTTTTTACCTTTTTTTATAATGGCGCCCAATTTCCCGTTATTATATCATTTTTACATGTTATCATCAAATTTCATTATCATCATATTATCATCTTATCTCTTAATATCATTATCATTTTTTGCAATTATTATCATCATTATGCAATTTTATCTTTATTTTTGAAATTTATGCATTTATTTTTAAAATTTTAAAACTTACTAATAAAAAAACAATAATAATAGAAATAACAATAATAAAAAAATAATAACGAATTTTTAAAATTATTTATATCATTTTTTATTAAAATCGAATTACAGAAATTTATTACTGTTATAAAAATTTATTTTTGAATTATACTATAGTAAAAAGAAAATAATATAATAATAAAAATAAAATTTTTAAAACGATATTAAAACGAATTAACTTTATTTACTTATTATTATTTTATTTTTTGTTGTTATTACTTTATAATATATTTTTTTGGAAATAATATAAAAAAAAAAGTAATAATAATTATAATAAAAAAATTAATGAAATAATAATAAAAATAATAAAAAATAAAATAATAAAAATAATAAAAAATAATAATAATAATAAAAATAGTAATAAAAAATAATACATAATATTGAAAATATTAATAATCATCAAATTTTATAAAAATTTCTTTTTCTACTTTATCCTATTATTGTTATGAAATAGATTGGTAATTATTTCATTATTCCCAATAATGCCATCGAAAAATCGAAAAAACG
>NW_023642770.1:0-5000 GCF_015228065.2 Penaeus monodon | reverse complement strand
ATAACAAAGTCACGACAATAAGTACAAAAACATAGCAACAAAAAAAAATACCCGGAAAATTTTTTTTTTAGCGAGCACAGATGAAATTTTAATTACTGTTTTTTTTTTTTAAACCCTTTTTTTTTTTTTTTTTTTTGGGCCAAACCAAGGGGTTTGTTTTTTTAAATTTTAGGGGGTTTCAAATGGGGGGAGAAATTGTAAATTTTTAACAAAACCCATGGGTTTGGTTTTTTTTGGGGGGTTCCGTGAGGGCCCAAAAAAAATTTTTAAAAGGGAAACCCGGGTTCCCTGATCTTTGGGGGCCTGGGTCAAAAAACTAAAGGGGAAAAAAAGCCTTTAAGATTTTTAATTTTATGGAAAAAAGGTTTCGAAAGTTTTAAACAATTTAAAAGGGTTATGAAGGTTAAAATTTTGATAAAAAATCCGAGAAAACTTCACTCTTAAAAAAAAAAATAAAAATTTCTGTTTTTATGGTTTTGCTTATGAGGGGGGAGAATTTTGTAAACACCAAAGAAACGTTAAATGAAATACTTGTTTGTCAATTAACATTTTAAAATCAGGGCCTTTAGGTAAACGGGGAAAAAACTTTGGTTACTTTTATTTCTTAGAAGAAACATCTTACTGTGTGAAAAAAATTTGCCCATTTGTACATTTAAAAGGGGGGGGGGGGCCTTTTTTTTTTTTAAAAACTCCGAAAAACCCCTAAAATCTTGAACACTTGATACCCGGGTTTTTCCTTACGGGGCACATCATTGGCAAAACCCGGGTTTAAAAATCTTTTTGGTTTTTACGACTTTTAATTGAAAGAAAGTGAACACTAAGGCCGGGCAAACCCAAATTTTTGATATATTTTTAAAGGGTTTTAGGTAGTTACAATGCACGTTATTTCTTAATTTCACAATTTAGGGAGTACCTTTTTTTTGCAGTACTCAAAATATAATCCACTCTATATGGTTAAAAAAAAGTCAATCATGAGGTTTGACGTGTCCGAGTAAAACGATTTTGGCCTTGGTGGACTTAAAATCTTCAAAACATTTTTTACTTCTGTGAACCTCTATGATACAAATTTCAAAATCAAAAAATTTTAATGAAAATGATTTTTATTTGAATTTTTGAGGAAATTCAGGCAATAAGGAAAAAGTTATCATAGGAATTATCCAGTGCCGGGGATTTGGGAAATAAGCGAATAAAGGAAAATCCTATGGTAGATAAGGGAAAAATGCAAAAAAAGCCATGCAAATTATATAGAAAAACCAATGTATGTAAAAAAAAAAACAAAAGATGTTGACTGAATTAAAAAATACATTTGGGAAAATTTCCCCCAAACCTTTTGAAATGAAGAGTGGTTTGTATATACAATAAAGTTCAGAGGAGTCAGGTACATTTTCCACTTTAAATTTAAGTTTCCCCAAATTTTGTTTGTGATTAAAAATCCCTTTCCAAATATATGAGGTAGTTCAATTTGGGGGGGTTTTTATTTATTTTTGTGAAATAAGAAAATTTAAATTCGGGTGGTTTTCTATTGATTTTTATGTGAAATTAAAGGAAAAAAATTTTTTGTGTCAGTACAAACTTCGATAAAATCGTGTTTTGTAGTAAAAGAGGCAACACCCAAGTATCAAAAAGTGTTAGGGGTTTTGGGAAGCTACAAAAAAGACCTTTATATAACACCCTTACTTCTTCTCTTTTGTTAGTGTGTCCGGAAATTTGTCCCCTTTTTTTTCCTTTTTTATTTTCCCCTCTGTCCCTTCTGGGTTAAAACAAAGGGTTAATTTTCTAAATTTTATTTGGTCCACACCAAAAACACAACACACAGACCCACACAACACACACACACACACACCAAAAAAACACACACCACACCCCACATACCCATTTCCCCAACCCCATAAAACATAACATCACATACACAAAACACACACACTATACAAATATACACACAATACACACTAAAAAAAAATAATTTTATATATATATATCCCCAAAATACATTTTATTGTGTATATAAAGTTATTTTATGTAAATACATGTTGGGTGTGTGTGTGTGTTTTGGGGTGGATTTTGTTTCCCCACACACCCGATTTTATATTAATATATAATATATATATATATATATAATATATTATATTATATATATAATATATATACATAAATGTATATATACGTATATATGCATTACAGGGTTTTATAACACATAGATGTATATGTATTTATACAGTATCAAAAAACACACACACCACACACACCCCAAAACCACACAAACACACACACACAACCCCACACACACACCACACACACACAAAAACACACACACAACCACACACACCAAAAAAAACTAAGCTCCTAATATGGGAAAAAGTTTTTTAAAATTTAAAAAAGAATCCCTGGAGAGGGGGGAATTCCCGGGGAAAACCCGTGCAGGTTAATATCCCCTCTCTTTTATTTTTTCCGAATTGGGCTTTGGGGATGGAAAGTAATCACCTTATGGGTTATTTCGCCCAGTGTGTGTATTTAATTTAGAAAAAAAACCCTTTTAACCCCTTTTGATTTTTTGGTGAAAGGGAAAAGGGGAAAAAAAATTTTGGGAAAAATTATTTTTGCTATTCATATAGCCTTAAAATCACAAAAAAAATTTAGGTTTGGAAACAGATTATTAACCGTTTAAGACTAATTTGCATCTGCATTTTAACCCTTAAAAAGTTTCTTATTCAATCTTTTCAAATCCGACCCTCTTAATATTATGGGAAAAAGCTGTGATCAAGAAATTCCCCTCCCCCTCAGCAAACTTTGGCCCGGGTGTTCGTCCCAAGAGAAAGGGGTTCCCGAGAGGAAAAAAATACCCCTGCGTTAATTTTTGGGGTTTCCAAACCCCGTGTGAAGGGGTTTTTGGGTAAAACTTCGAAAGACCAATACCCGGTGCTCTTTTTGCTGGCCCGCGCCCCGTATCTGCCCTAGGGCCCAATTCCCCCGGAAAAAAAGTTTACACCAAACTCATTCCCCGTCTGATAAAATTTTTGACGATGAGATATCCCTATGTATGGGGGGCTTTAGTGTAATGTTGGGAAACGATCTGGCATACTTTTGACATGTCTGTTGGGTCTGTGGTTTAGGTAAGTAAAAGTCTCTTTAGGAAACGGGGGCGGGATTGTTGTTTTGGTATAAAGCCATCACTGGATCTGGCACAAAGCAGTATGGGTGTGGTGTGTTTATCTAAACTACTTTTTTATATTAGGGAGGTATATATTTTAATAAATATATATACATATAATGGGGACGTTGAATTATTTTTAACCATATATATAAATAATAGATATGATATAAATATTTATATCTATCTAAACTATCTAAACTAATTAAAATTTTAAAATATATATATATAAAGTGTGTGTGTGTGTGTGTGGGGTGTGTTGTTGTGGTGTGTGTTGGGGTGTGTGTGTGTGTGTGCCCCCATTTATTTATAGTATGGGTGTGTATATTTATAATTTTATAATAATAAAATTATATATATATATAAAATATTAAAATTATATAATATAATATATAATATATATATACCCCAAAATATATTTGTTTTTTTTTTTTTTTTTTTTTTTTTTTTTTTTTTTTCAAGTTTCCCCGTCCCACTAGGGGGGTTGGCGATCATGGGTTTTCCATGATTTTTTTTGGCAATTTAGAGCGGGGGTTTTGCTGTTTTCCTTCCGCCCGGTGTTTTTTTTCGGTCACCAAAATTTATCTACCCCTTCTGGGACCGTCACTGACTTGGGCTGGTTTTCCCCCCAGTGGCAGGGAGGCAAACGAAGTGAAAATTTCCCTTTCTCAAGGGGAAAAAAGGCCGGGCCCGGGGACTCGATCCCGAAATCAGATTGCCGGTGACAGTCTTGAGACCGATGTCTAACACCGGGCCCCCGCGGCCTTTTTAAAATATAAAAATAATATTTAAAAAATATAAGAAGAAGAAGAGAAAAGAAAGAAGAAGAAGAAGAACAATATATAATAAAAAAATTTTATAAAAATATAATATAAAATTAAAATGTTTTAAAAATTTTTAATTTAAAATAAAAAAAATATAAAAAACCACAAACCCTTTTATAAAAAAAAATATAAAAAATAAAAAATTATATAAATATAATAGTAAAATATTAAAAAAAATAAATAAAATAAAATAATAATATATATATATTATATATGGAAAATAAAATAGAATAGGAAAATTTTAAAAAAATATAACATTATATATATATATAAATATTTATAATTATATTAAATTTTAATATATTTAATATATAATATTAATATATATTATATATAATATATATATAATATAATATTTTTAAATATTATATATTTTTATCAAAAGGGGTGTGTTTTAATATAATTAAATATATATATTATTATAATATAATATAAAAATTATATATATATATAATATAATATATATTATATATTATATATATTATGTCTACTATCTATCATCTTTCTTCTATCTATCTATTTTCTTTATATATATAATTTTAATAAATTTTATAATATATATAAAAGGCCCGGTGGGCCGAGTGGTTAGAGCATGGTCCAAGACGCACGAGGCAATCTGATTCGGGATTCGAGTCACCCCCGGCGCGTTTTCCCTTTAAAGGAACTTTACTTTGATTGCCCACCTAGCCCCTGGGGGGGCAAAACCCGCCCCAAATCAGTGACGGTCCCCCGAAATGGGGAAAAGATGGTGACTCGAAAAAACCCTGGGGAAAGGAAAAGCAAACCACCGCTTAAATTTCCAAAAAAATCATGGAAAATCCATGATCGCCAAAATCCTAGAGGGAAAGGGCATTGAAAAAAAAAAAAAAAAAAAAAAAAAAAAAAAAAAAAAAAATATAATATGTATATATATATATTATAATATAATATAAATATATATTATTTTTATATATAATATATATATAATATAATTAAACACAACTACATATAAATAAATATGTGCCACACACACAACACCAAAAAACACA
>NW_023642769.1:0-9629 GCF_015228065.2 Penaeus monodon | reverse complement strand
GGGGCAATCAAAATTTTTTTAAAAAATCACCCGGCCCCGTACCCTAAAAAAAGGGATTTGATATTTTGTATCCTCCAACATCCACATTTCCCTTCAAACTCTAGAGCCTCTCAAATTTTTTTCAGAATATTATTAAGAGGGGGAATAGAAGAAACCCCTGTCGTACCCTTGTTTGATTCGAACCATTTGTTAACCCATAATGGTTTTTACAGTTTTTTTGGGTTGGTCATACAAGGCTTTATTAGGGTGATGGTTTGGAAAACTTCTTCGTACATGTTATTCCAGAGGTATCGTGACAACAGATAAAAAGTTATAATATATATAAAATATATATATATATATATATATATATATAATTATATATTATATATAAAATTTTATAAAAATTATATTATATATATATATATAATAAATAAAAATATTAATTTTATTATATATAAATATATATTTGTATATATTATAATAATATATATATATATATATATATATATAAATATACACACACATAACACAAAATACACACTCGCACGGGTTAACAAAAAAAAGGGGAAAAAAAAAAAAGGGGGGGGGGGGGGGGGGGGGGGGGGTGCCCAAACCCGGGCACGCCCTTGGAACTTCTGCCCCCTCCCCCCCGAGCACGCTGCGCGTTGGGAGGGACGCACGGGAGGGCCCTGCGGATCTCCCTACAATTTACACATACCTTTACGCGGCGCAAAATATATACATATACCATATCATAAAATATATAATATATAATAATTATAATATATATAATATTATATATATAATAATATATATGTTTGTATATGTATATATATGTATTCTACATACATTCACACACAAACACCACACCACACACACACACCCACACACACACAAACACACACCACACAGTTCACACACACACACACACACACATGTGGTGTGTGTGTGTATATATAATTATAATAAAATATTAATAATATAATATTATATATGTGGTGTGTTGTGTGTGTGTGTGGGGTTTTGGTGTGTGTGTGTTGTGGTCTGGTGTGCTGTGGTTTTTTTATTACATATATATAATTATATATAATATTATATATAATTAAAAATAATTTATATATATAATATTATATATATATATATATAAAATTAAATTATTGGTGTGTGTGGTGTGTGTGTGTGGTGTGTATGTGTGTGTGGTGTGTGTGTGTGTGTTTGTGTGTGTAGTGTGTGTGTGTGTGTGTGTGTGGGGGTGTGTGGGTTGTGTTTTGGGTTGTGTGGGGTGTGTTGTACAATATAATATATAAAATATATATATAATATAATATATATTATTATATATATAGGGGATATATATAAATTTATATACATTATATATATATATATATATATATAAATATTATATATATATATATTTTAATTTAATATAAAATAATATATATATTTTTTATTGTGTGTGTTGTGTGTGTGGTGTGTGGTGGTGTGTGTTTTTTGGTGGTGTGTGTGCAAAAAAGGTGCCCTCTGGGAGGTGAAAAACCGGCTGTGGACGATCAGTATGGGGGTACACCTCTAGTGGTCGGGCCGTACGATGGTATCCCCTCCGGGGAGTACCCATAGCCATAGCCACTTCCATAGAACAAACGGGCATATAAAGGCCCTTGAAGACACGCAGTTGGCCCTTCGTGTGTGGTGTGGTATTATAAAAATATATATATATTTATATATTATATATATATATAATATATAATAAAAAAAATAATATATAAAATATATATGTTTAAATATATAAAATAATATATAATTATATAAAATTATATATATTATAATATATATATGTATAAAAAAATGATAGATATTATACACAGCCACACGGGGACACACACACACACACACCCACACACACACACACACACACCCACACACAAAACACACCACATCCCAACCACACACCACACCCCACACACACAACACACACACCACACACACACATAAAAACCACCCCAAAACCACACAACTTGTATATATAGTAGTAAAAATTATTATACATAAATTTATATATATAAAATATATTATATATAATAATATATATTATTATATATATTATTATATATATCTTTTTTTTAACGGTAGGTTCATGTCTGGCCCCCGGGGGGTCACAGCAGTACTAATTGTATTTTTTATGTGGAGCTCCGGGAGTGAGTACGGGGTGGGGTCCCTATTTTCCTTTTCCAGGAGAGGACGGTGGTACCGTTTAGGTAATCTTTCCCCTATTTACCCGGGGTTTGGGACCAGCCTTTAAATTGGGCTGGTTTGGGCCCACCCAGTGGCTAGTAGGCAATCAAGGGGTTCCTTGCCCAAGGGAACAACGGGGCGGTCGGGACCAAACCCCTCGAATTCGTTTGCCGTGTGCAGTCTTGAGTCCGGTTCTAACCATTCGGCCCCCGCGGCCTTGACGATCATGGGCTTCCATGATTTTTTTTAGCAATTTAGAGCGGTGGTTTGCCATTCCCTTCCGCCCGGTTTTTTTTATCGAGACACCATCTCTATTTCCCCGGCACTTGATTAGCTTGACTTGAGCTGGCTTTTGGCCCCCCCAGTGGTAGGGAGGCAATCCAGGTGAAGTTTCCTTGCCAAGGGGAAAAACGCGCGGCCGGTGACTCAAACCCTCGAACTCAGATTGCCGTCGTGACAGTCTTGAGTCCGACGCTCTAACCATTCGGCCCCCCGGCCCCATATATTTTTATATAATATATTTATATATATATATATATATATATAATATATATAAAATTAAAAATATTAACATATATATTAATATATATTTAATAATATAAAATATTTATTTTTAAAAGTGTGTGTGTGTGTGTGTTGTGTTGTGTGTGTGTGTGTGGTGTGTTGTGTGTGTGTGTGGTGTGTGCGTGGTGTTTGTTATATAAATATATATATTATATATATATATTAATAATATATATATATTTAGGTGTGTGTGTGGGTGAAGTTGGTGTGTGTGTGTGTGGGTGTGGGGGTGTGTGTTTTGTGTGGGGTTGGTGTGTATAAATCCACCCTCTCATTTTCACCAAAAGGCCTCCCCTTTTTTTTTAACCCGTCTTTTGTGATTTTTTTTTCGAGTCTTGGCCCCAATTTTGATTTTCATCTGCATCTTGTCATTGCATATATATAAATATTATAATAATATATATATTATTATATATATATATAATATATATAATAAAATTATATAAAATATATATGTTATATATTATAATATATTATATATATATATATATAAAATATATTATATATATATATATATTCTTTAATAATATATTAATAATATATATATTATATTATATATATATATTATAATATATAAAAATATATTTTTTATATATATATATATATATATATATAATTATATTATATATATTGCTACGCCATGGGTCTTTGTCTCTGTGCGAAACTTTGTTTTAAACATGAAAAGGATGACCTGGGCATGTGTTAACATGAAGGGACCTGGGTAAACATGAGGCAACTGGCTGTGAGAGGAGGAGCGGAGGAACAAGCCAAGAGAGACGCAGTTGGATGCTGCTCCTGTGATGACCTCGTGTGTGCCTTTGTGACCTGATAAACTTTGTGTTGCCCTGTTATAAGCTGTATCGTGCAGTGTGACATGCCGGTTTTCCCCCCCTGTATTGTGCCTATAAAAAAGTGTACGGGTAAATAACTTGTGTAAATAAAGGAAGACTGTCATTTTGTTTTTATTTTTTGCCCTGCCTCCCCAGTGGCGTTTCCCTCTGGTGTTCTGGGGACGCTGTGGTGCTCGGTGCCTCTTGGAGCTGTTCAGTGTTCAGGGACCCTGGGGATAGCACGCCGTCTGCCTAGCCGCCTTGTGTTGGTGGCAGAGAGACGAGGGGTGGGCGTAACAAATGGTGTCAGGAGTGGGATTTGTGATATTTGATCAGTGAGATCGCTGATTTATCATGTCGTCCAAAGATGGCAGCAGCCATGAGGGAGAGGAGGCTATGACTGAGGCAGGCTGAGTGAGGTGAAGCCGAGCCAGATGGACCTGATCACTGCCATGCGGGCCCGGTATGAGGAGGAAATGGCACAAAGGGCAGAAGGCGGGCACAGAGGGCACACGAGCAGGCGCACCATCTCGTCGAGATGCAGGCAAGGAAGGCAGAGGAACAGTTCTGCCGACTTGTTGAGGTGCTACAGAGCAATCTGCATCGTGAAGAGAAACCAGCAGTACACCGACAAGGCCTGCAACAGTGGAAGAGTGAACTGATGGGGGAGGTGCAGACTCTGAAGGGTGGGGTTTTCAGGGCCTGAGGGAGGAAGTGAAGGCGGAAAGCGGGTCATAAGGTGTAACGTTGCAACAGTGAAGGCAGACGAGGTTCTGGCAACAGTTGCCAGAGTGTCAGATTTACTGGGTCTGCCTGGGTCCTTGGCAGGGAAACCCCCGGGCCTCGCAGCGTCGGACGGAGCCAGTGGTCGCTGCAAAAGGCTGGGGACCCATCGGAACCGTCCCTTGGGTATAGGTGGCGGAAAAACTCGGACCCTGTCACCCGCCTCGTTGCCTCCCTCACCCCCTTCCTCCCCCCCAGGTGTGTTAGTTCACGGCACGCGTTCTCCACCCCGCCCCCCTGGGCCCCTCCAGACATTCTGTGAAGCGTAAGCCAGCTGAGTACGACGGGAAGGTGGCCTGGGAGGCATATGTCCCCAATTTGAATGCTGGCATCTTCCCAGGGCTGGAGCCAGGAAGAGAAGGCCTGCAGCTGGTAACAGCGCAAAGGGGGGCCCCGCGGTGGAAGTGTTGGGCATCTGCCGGCATCCCAACATGCCTCTTACACCAGCGTGGCGGAGGCTTTGAAACGCCGTTTTGGGCACCACCACCAGGCCGAGGTATATCGGGCCCGCTTGAAGAAGCGGACTCGTGAGCGTGGCGAGACACTGTCCCAGCTGGCGCAGGATGTGGAGGCGCTGGTAATGAAGTCGTACCCTGCGGCTGCGGAAGAGATGATCGTGGTCCTGGCCCGCGATTTCTTTGTTGAAACACTTTCCCAGGACCAAGCAGCTGCAAATCTACGTCAAGCAGGCACACCCTGAGGACCTGCAGGTGGCGCTGGCGAGGGCCTTGGAGGCCTTCCTGAAGGCAACCAGTGGCCTAGGGCCAGCTGCTCAGCCCCGCCATGACTTCCGGGGCCGGAAGGCTAAATTGGAGAAGGTAGCATTGAGGAAGGTGAGCCCGAGCACTTTCCAAGGCTTGTGTTGGGGCTGCGGAGAGGTAGGGCACAGACGTAGTCAGTGTCAGAGGGAGCAGAGAACACGTCCTCTCAAACCGGGGCGGTTTCTGATGTCTTCCAGCAGTGCTGCAAGGACTGTGGCAGGTATGGGTCACCATCCGGTGCATGTCCTAAGGTTAAGGAAGTGGTACAGGTGGAAAACTCGGACAGGCTGGAGAAGGGGCCGAAAAACCCCGCCGTCCTCGGTTCCCGGGCCCCGACTTGGGTAAGCTGTAGTCGAACCAGCATGATGCAGGTGGAGGGCTCAATAGATAGGAAGCCATGCCGCCTGACAGTGGACACTGGGGCTGAGAAGACCCTAGTACAGCCTGATATGTTGGCCACTATGCGACTTCCAGACGCACCACAGAGACTGTGTGGTGTCACGGGGCATTGTGTGCAGCTCAAGGGACCAGTGGAGGCTCGTATTGGCGTGGGCAGCACGGTGGCCCGCGGCTGCCCGGGGTATGTGGTGATCTGGACAGCACTGCTTGCCGGGCCTTGACTACCTGACGCAGAGTAAGGCGTTGTCGACCTGGACGGAAGCTGGTGAGGGTTTCACGGTGAAGATGTGCCCTTGCTTCCAGAGGTTGGCTGTGCAGAGGTAGTTAAAGGCTGACGACTGCACCTTGCCCCCAGGACAGAGTCTAGAAACCGGTGTCAACTGTCAAGAGTGTGCGTGGAGTAGAGGGCCTCGTGGAGCCCATCCAAAACCTGCAGCTGGCTGTGCGTAGCAATTGGGCGGAGCCTTGTTGGACCAGGGGAGGGGTTAGTTACAGTGTTGGTAGCTAACTTCTCCGATAAGGCCCAGAAGGTGGCCAGCTGGTGCCAAACTGGGCACTTGGAGGAGTGGAGCATCAGGGAAAAGTCGCGGGGAGGCAAGGGGTTGGTGGTGTGGGGCGTTGCCTGACTTCCTCGAGGACTTGGCGCACCGGCTGTGGCATTACCAGGCCAGGAAGTTACTCCTGGGGCCATGGTGAAAAAGAAGATGACGTTAGGCCCAGTAGCGCGTGGGACATGGCAGACGCCCGACCGAGAGGAAAAGAGACGAGCATTGGATGGTGAGGCGATGCAACAGCTCATGTGTGACCATGAGCCAGGTTCTTGGGGCAGGAGATACCCTTGGTGCACTGCCAATCTAACACGCGCCCACACCTCCTCCAGAGCGACCCCAGCGGAAGCGAAGAAAGCACGCGCTGGATAAAGATTTTTGTGTTTCGAAACTGATTTTTCAATACGGTTTCTTGTTTGAAAGAATTTGTTGTCCTGGGACTAATTTATTTAAATTTCTGTAGTTGTTCAGGTTAGGTATGCAGAGCAGACGGGTCGTCTGCTTGCTAAGGGGGGATATGCTACGCCGTGGGTCTTTGTCTCTGTGCGAAACATGTGTTAACATGAAAAGGATGACCTGGGCATGGGTTAACTGAAGGGACCTGGCAAACATGAGGCAACTGGCTGTGAGCGGGAGAGCAGAGGAACAAGCCAAGAGAGACGCAGTTGGGTGCTGCTCCTGTGGAAGACCTCGTGTGTGCCTTGTGACCTGTAAACTTTGTGTTGCCCTGTTATAAACTGTATCGTTCACGTTGACTGCCCGGTTTCCCCCTGTATTGGCCTATGAAAAGTGGTACGGGTAAATAAATTGTTAAATAAAGGAAAGACTGTCATTTTGTGTTTTTTGTGCCCTGTCTCCAGGTGGCGTTTCCCTCTGGTGTTTGGGGACCTGTTTGCTTTGTGCCTCTTGACTGTTCAGTGTTTACGACCTGTGGATAGCACGCCGTTTTGCTAGCATCTTGTGTTGGTGCAAAGGGGACGAGGCGGTCGCGTAACAATATATATATGTGTGTGTGGGGTGTGTGTATAAGTATATATATAATATATATATATATTATTATATATATATATATATATATGTAAAAATATATATATATATTAGTAATATATTATAATATTATATTATATATGTATATATATATATATGTATGTATGTATTATATTTAAATTTTTATATGTACGTACACACCACAACACACTTATATTGTTCCACACAAACATATATTATATATATATAATAATATATAATATATATATAATTATATATATATTTATATTATATATATATATTATAATATATATAATACATAAGCGGGGGGGCGGGGGGGGCAAAAGTGAAATTCAGAATTTCAATTTTAAAAAAAAAAAAAAAAGATACCTGTCATGGGTGGCAAAAGCGAGTCTTTGCCTTGGGGGGAGGGGTTCAAAAATAAAAATTTTCAAGACTATTTTTAAAATAAAACAAACATTTGCAAAAAAAAATATCAATAAGTTCCAAAAAAAAAACTTTATTTATGTCTTTACATTTGTAATTTCCCTGAAACATTTAATAGAGAATTTTTTCAACAAAATCTGGAGCCCTTTTACGATGTGGGCTGCGAAAGTTAATTCCGGCTTTTCCGGCAGATGATTTTCCGGGAAGTAAAACAAACAAGTTGAAATTTTTATACATAGTTTCTTTTTATAAGATTAAACTTTCCTTTCCTTTTTTGGGTGATTTTATCTGTGTCGGTATCTGGTTTAAATTTTTTTCTCCAATCGTCCTGGAACATAACCATGGGTTTTCTTACTATTTTTCCCCCTATATTTTTCTTTTCTGATACTGTGGTATCCTGAAAATGAAACTATGATATACCAATAAAAAAATTCCCAACAATAAACGTGTAAATTTAAAAAAATAAACCTTTGGGTTTTTAAGTAATGCATGTTTGATGTCTTTTGAAAAAAGCGCCTTTAACAAAAACATGGCATGACCATTCCCATAATTCTTACTTTCACATCGTGTATTCAGTTCTGCGTTAAAAAAATAAAACCCCAAAATAAAAATCCAATGGGTTCCACAATTTAGTGCGTGTTAAATGGTTTTCTTTGGTGGGGTGTATTAAAATAAGTATATTATAGTTTTATATTCATATATATTTTATAATATATTATAATATATAAAATATATATATATATAATAATATATTTTTAATATAAAAAAATTTTCATTATTATAATATATATAATTTTAAATATATAGATTTAATAATTATATATATTTTATTATATATATAATGTATAAATTATATATTTTGATTTTTATATTATATTTAAAATTATTGTTTTTTTTATATATAAAATAAAATATAATATATATTATATATATATATAATATATATATTATAATATTATATATAAAAAAAATTTTTATATATAAATATCTAAATAATCAATATGTTTAATAGTTTTTTTTTTTTTTTTTTATTATTATTATATTATATTATATATTTCTTTTTAAATTTATATTATATTATATAAAATATTTTTTTTTTTTTTTTTTTTTTTATGAGGCGCGGGTGGCCGTGGTTAGGCGTCGGACTCAACTGCCGCGGGGCAATCTAGTTGGGGGGGTTCGAGTCCCGGCCGGCACTTTGTTCCCTTGGGGAAAGGAAACTTCACCTCTTGCCTATAGCCGTGGGGAGCAGCCGCCCCAAATCAGTGCCGGTCCCAACCCGGGGGAAAAAAGATGGGCGGGCGGAAGGCAAAGGGAACCCCCGTCTAAAATTCCAAGAAAAACATGGAAAATCCTGATCACCAAAGTCCTTGTAGGATATATTATATTATTATATGTGACAACACACACCACACACCACACACAACACACACCCCACAACACACACCAACACATCCACACAAATATATATATATATATATATTTAAAAAAAATAATTATATATAATATATATATTTATATTATAAAATAATTCATATATTATATATAATATAGATTCACCACACCACCACCAACACACACACACCACAAACACAACAACACACCCACACCACAAAACCCACACAAACACACACAAACACAACACACACAAAAAACACACCACACCCCCACACACACAAAAAACCCACACACACCCCACACACACACAAACCCAACCACACCAACCAAAATATTATTAAAAAAATATTAAAATATATTATATAATTTAATTTTATATATATATATATAATATATATAAATATATTATTATTATTATATATATATAATATATATATATTATTTTATATATTTTTATATTATATATTAAAAATTTTTAATTATTAATTTATTTTTTAAAAAAAAAAATTTAAAAATTTAAAATTTAAAAAAATTAATTTACCCAATCCTGGCAAGGGGTTTCCCCCCCCCCCCCACTTTTTCAGCCCCCCCCTTTGGGAAAAGCCAGCCTAACCTCTGTTGGGTAGGAGGTTCCCGCTGAGGGTGGGTCCGGCACAAAGGGGGCAAAGGGGGGACCTTCGCTTCCCCCCCCCCCCAAG
>NW_023642768.1:0-7500 GCF_015228065.2 Penaeus monodon | reverse complement strand
ACCATTTCTATTCATCGCATCTGAAAACTTGTAAAAAGAAATTGCGGTGTTAATTAACTGCCTTATCGTAGTCAACGAAGGCCTTATAAGAGTATTTCCTGTTGTCATATATTTTGAAGAGTTTACAGCCTCAGGCTGTAAACTCTTCAAAAAAAATTTGAAAAGGAAATATTTTTTTTTAAAAGGGCCCTTTGTTGTACATAAGGCATTTAATTAACACCGCAATTTTTTTTTTACAAGTTTTCGATGCGATGAATAGAAAGGGTTTTATTTCTTTTTAGAGAGAAAGATATTTAAGGGCCCCTGAAACCGTATTATTAGATTGGACATAAACCCACTAAAATTAATCTGTTTTTTGAAATAAACGGATACTTTGACAATTAAAGATTTAACTGTTTCGTATCAAATTTTATAAATGAAAACGAACATAGCTAGAAAAAAAAATCAGCTTGTAAAACACCCCCTGTGATTAAATTTTTCAGTAAACTATATAAATTTGCATAACGGGTATAAAATAATATGTAAATAGCGAAAGCAAAAAATCTACGTATCTCAAGAAACAATTCGACCAAAACAAAGACCACCATAAATAAGACGCAAGGAATGTGTTCGTGAAGTTAAAGGATTTTTTCAAAATAAGCGTTTTCATGTAGCAATGCGATTTTCTTCCGAATAAAAAAAACACGAAACTTTTCTACACAAGAAAAAAGTTCTATCACCTATGGGTCAAAAAGGGGCATGGGCCAAAAACTGAAAAGAAATAAAAAAATGTGGGTTTTTTTTTTAAATAACTGTGGGGGCCTTTACAACAACACACACATACACGCAAACACAAACACACTCAAAACACACAACACAACAAAAAAACACACACACACATATGAAAAACACACACAAACAGACCCAACACACCCACACACAACAATACCAGCAAACCCCCACAAAAACATAGCACACCACACACCCCAACCACACCACACACACCACACAACAAAAAACAACACACACATCACAAACCACATAAAACCAAACAAACCTATATATAAATACATACACACACCACCACACACAACATATATATACCACCCCAAACACAATAACACAAACACACATAACATACACACTATACACATCACACAAATATACTATACACAACACACACACACACACCACACACCCCAACACACACACCACACAACACCCAAAACACACACCACCAACACAAATATAATATATATTTATAATTATATATATATTTTAAATTTAATATAATTTGTGTGTGTGTTGTGTGTTGTGTGGTATGATTATATAAATATATATTTGTATATAATATATATTATATATTTTAATTATATAATATATGTTATAATATATTTTAATAATTATATTATATATAATAAATATATATATTATGTTATAATATATTTAATAAAAATTATATTATATATATATTCAATAAAATATATTTTGTGGGGTTGGTCGCGTGTGGGGATATGACACACAAACACACACCACACACACACAGACCCCACAACACAACACACACGAAACAAAAAATATAAAATAGAAAAATAAATATATAAAAATATATATATATTATATAAAAAAATATATATGCAAAATATAATATATATATAGTAATTTAAAATATATATATAAAATATATATATATATAAATATATATAAATATAATTTTTTTAAAATATATATATAAAATAATATAATATTTTCATAGACACACACACCACACACACACATATATAATATACAAAATATATATTATTTTATATATTATATATATAATATATTTTAATATTTTATTAAAATAAAATATATATTATAAAAATAAAAAAATATATAAATAAATATATATATATATATATATATTTTTTTTTTAATTATATATTATAATACACACCACAACACCCACAAACCCCAAAACCCCCACACACACACACACAACAAAAAACCCCGCACACAGACACACACACACACACACACAACACACACACACCCCCCCCAAAACACCACCACACCCACACACACACACACCCCCCACACACACACACACACACACACACCAAAATAACACACACACCATACCCCCACAAAAATATAATTAAAATATATATATAAAATAAAAAATAATATATATTTACAATATAAAATATTTTAAAAAATTACATACACACACCACACACACCACCCACACCACACCACAACCACACCACACAAACACCCCAATATTATATATATTATATATATATAATATATTTTAAAATTTATATATACATACATAAATAATACATACACACACCACACACACACACACACACCACACACACACCCCACACACAACACACCACAACCCCACATATATAAATAAAAATTATATTATAATATATATATATAAAATATTATATAATATAAAATTATAAAATACACATACTATACCATACATACATACATCACACCCCACACCACCACACACCACACATATATAAATATATATATATATAATATATATATATATATATATAATTTTATATATAAAATATATTATATATATATAATATATATATACATATATATTATATAAAATATATAATATATATATTATATATATTGATAATATTATATTATTATATATATATATATATATATATAAATATATATATATATATTTATATGATTATGTAAAGTGTGTGTGTGTGCCGTCTAAGTCCCTCGAAAAATATGCACTCTCCCCCCAATATTTTAGGATTATTGTGTATGGTTATTTTTTTTTCCTAAGTATTAATTATATTATAATATATATAATATATATATAATATATATATATTTATTATTATATATGTATCATATTTATCAGTAAATATCCCAAATAAATTTTTAATATGTTTTTTAAATACAATATAATATATATATATAGTATATATATATATATATATAAAAATTATATAATATAAAATTATACACACAATATGTGTATATATATATATTATATATATTTTATATAATTATATTATATATTTATTATATATAATATATAATATTTATTAGGATTATGTGCGTTGGTTATTTTTTCACTAAGTATATTGTATATATATATATTTTAAATATATATATTAATATATATATATATAATATTTTAAAATATAAATAATATATACACACATAACATACCCTGGGCCCAAAAAAGCCCCACCCCAGAAAATTAAAAAGGTCTGTACCAACATCGCCAAAAACCCAGAGACCTGGGGAAACCCTTCCATATCAAATCCCAGATCTCGAGGGGAGAGCAACACGGAGAGGGCGTTCGTATAAAAAAAAAAGGAGGGCAGCGGCCCGCCACGGTAACCCTTGCGTCAATAAGGTCACGGGGCTCCGGGTGGGACGCCTCAGAGGCCTCCGGAGGGATTTCAGCCTGTTTTTGAAGGCGTGGAGGTTTCCTTTTGGTTTTTGGGAGTCTCAGCCTGTTCTTGAAGGCTGGAGGGTTTCCCTTTTGGGGGTTTTTTTTTTTACCGTGTTCTTGTTGAAATGCGGTTCTATTTTTTTTTTGTCTTTTAGTATTTTTTTTTTTTTTTGGGCTCGTTTTCGTGGAAAATAGGATGGTTTGGGTTTGCGGGACGTGATGGTTGAGATGTGGGCTTTTTTCTTTTTTTTTCTGTGGTTCCCCTTTTGCTCTGCCTCGTCGCCCCTCTGTCGTCCGTTTCTGATTCTATCTGCTGTCGTCTGTCATTTTCTCCTTTCCCTCTCTCTCTCTCTCTCTCTCTCTTCTCTTTTATATTTTATATATACAAATTATATATATATATATATATATAATTTTGAATATATATTTTATTATAATATATATATTATATTTATAAAATAAAATATATAATATATATTTATATGGTATGTGTTACAAAAACACACACACACACACACCCCAAAAGATTAAGATATACATATTATAATCCTATCTATCATCTTCTATTTCTCTCTCTCTTTAAAATTTATACTTTATAAATATTTATATATCTATTTTTTTATTATTTATTTATTGCTATGAAGTTTTAATTCAATAACAAATTTTTATTAATTTTTTGATACTAAATTTCTATTTGTCTTTTTACACAATAAAGTGTAGAGATTTAGTTTAGTGGGAAAGTCAGAGAAGTGGGCTAATTTAAAATATGATAAATTATTGTATTTTTGCAAAGGGGCAAAGGGATCAATAGATTTTGCCCAAATCTCCATGGAGATGTAAGGGATAAGCACCTGAAAAAAACATGTCCGACATTTTTCCCAAAGAATAGTAATTTTTTAATAACTCTGAATGCAAAACCCCTTTTTTAGTTACTGACCAAGGATGATTAACGGGTAAAAACTATAAAAATTATTTGTTAAATGTTACATATAAAAAATAATAAGTACAAAAAATTCAATGACAAAAATTTAGTCAGTTTGAAGTCCGTGACTAAGTCATTGTCCAGGGTTTTTTTATGGTTTTCCGTCGGCTTCTTGGTCCAGGGTGCGTGGTTGTTTTAAAAGTGTATTGGCATTTTTGTATCTTACTATAAAAATTATGTCATAAAAAGCTTGAAAATTTTTAAAGCATTTTCTTATAAAGGGTTAAGTAGTCAGCTGTCGAGGGGGGATGAGTGCCATTAGGAAAAGCACACCCAGGGGCCTGACGAGCTTGGGGGGCGGGGTCATTGGTGCAGGGGGTGTCATGAGTCTCGCTGACCGGTGGAGGTGGGGCCCGGGGGCTCTGGCAGTGGCACGTTGGTGTGAGGGGCGCAAGGACACCCCGTGGAAGTCAAAGGTCGTGGTGTGGTCGTTCAATGGACTTTTCGCCGCGAGGCCGGGTCCAGCCCGGCCCCAGAGGATCGCAAAAATAAAATGAATGAAAAAATAAAAAATAAAAAAAGGAAATGCTTCAGACATCCTTTTGTAACATGAGTCACGCTAGCGGGATTTCCGCGGGGGGAAAAAGGGTATTAGTCGACTTGGTGATGCATCGAGGGCAAGGGTTGTGGGCTTGCACGGCGGAGGTGTCCACAGGGGGCGGGGTGTTCACGTTTTGCCCCTGTGGAGTCGTAAACTCGTCCTCCCCTGGCAGGAAGCCCGGATTCGTGCCCATCAGGGTCTTGAGGTCACCCCGCCCCTGAGAGGTAGAAATGAAAAAAAAAAAGGAAAAAAAAAAAATGTTTGGCAAGAATACGGAAAAAGGGTTTTTGGTAAAAAATGATGGAAAAATATAACCCATTTCCCAGCAGCAGGTGAGGGCGGACTTTCCCGAGCATAGCGAGGGGGATATGGGAGGACGAAGTTGGCGATTTTTCCGGGGTGACGGGGGCTGAAGAAGGCGGCCCCCTTTAGTGGGCAGGGCGGCGAAGGCGTTTCCCAAAGGGTCCCAGGCCCGGGGGCGGCACCCCCAGGCCAGCGGGAGTGCCTCCAGGGGGCGGGGGAGGTCCACGGGGGCAGTGAGGTTTGAGGTTAAGGTTTTGAAGAAAAATCCCATGTTGGGCCCAGGCCGAGAAGGAGCTGGCGAAGGGGTTTTCCGTGCCCATGGCGATGGAGGTCGTGTTGAAATCTGAAAAGAGTGCTTTTTTGGGGGAAAAGCGATGCGAACAGAGTCCTTTCCTCTAAACCCTCTGGTGTTTTTTTTTCCCTTATATCTTCAGTATTACGTTCGCAGAATCGCAACGGACTTACCCTTGAGTCCAGCTCCTGCAGGTGGGTCTGACTCTGCTTCTATGGCTTGCGTAACGGAGGCAGTGCCTACCACAGTAGGTGTTAACCACACTGGACTCATGACTCTGTGAAAGAAAAATACCTTTATGATCAACATGTTTAAACGCAAATATATCCATACCAAAGAAATAACAAAAGCCAACTCCTAAATTCCAACATATGATATGCCTACTACTACAGTGTTCCAAGGTAAAAGGAGACTCTTCAATGAATCCTTCTTAGCGAGCAACGGAAGGTGACTGAGCTGCGTGAGTCAGCGAGCCGATATATGTAGTCGCCTTCGCTCCCCCCTCCCCCTTCCCCTCCCCTCCCTCCTGATCCGCGCCCGTGACCGCCATTCAAGATCATGTCCTTGGCTTTTTAGGATTTTGTTTTGGGAGTCCTCCTACTCCCGGCGTTTTTTTTCTTTTGTTATGTTACGACTAGTAGGTTTAGGTTTGAGCACTATCTTGTAAAACTATGTATGTATATATATTATAATATATTAACTATATTATATATATATATATATATATTATATATATATAGTGTGTGTGTGTGTGTGTGTGTGTGTGTGTTTGTGTGTGTGTGTGTGTGTGTGTGTGTGTATGGATACAGTATAGTAGCTTCTACTAGTCTACTGTGTATCTATCATCTCCCTCTCCCTCTTCACCTCTCCTATCTCTCTCTACTCTTTTCTCTTTCTCTCGTCTCGTCTCTGTCTCGTCTCTCGTCTCTCTCTCTCTCTCTCTCTCTCTCTCTCTCTCTATATATATATATATATATATATATATATATATATATATATATATATATATTGTTACAGATTCTTACTTAAACTTTTCTGAATATATAAAAACAGTAACCATAAGAGTAAATAATGAACACATATATATCGGAAAAAACGTTTTTCCTTCCCTTTTCTCGAAAAACGTATAATCTTATAGAACCTAAGACTCGTGGACGTTATACTCACATATATTTCTTCTACGGCAGCGCACTCCGACGCTTTTAGACAGGACTAGCTTAGGGGGACTGAGACACTGGCAACTGAAACACCTTTATATACCTTTCGGCCGCGCACTCCTGACCTGGTAAGCCTGAGTTGCCTATTAAAGCTTTCTCGAGCGCTATTTTGACGTTGCATATCGCTAACGTTTTTCTTCCTTTTGGAATTTTGAAAAATAATTTCTTCTGACGGATAGGCATTCATTTTTTGCTTTCATTTTCAGGTCGTTTTATAAAAACTTTATCGAATTTAATCCTTTTCATGGAGTGTTATTGAGGATCATGTCCTACAGTGTGTCTGAGCGCTGACCTACAAGATGGCGCGCCTTGGTGGTTGGACATAACGCGCTCAGGTGTTCCTTCCTCTTCTCCCATAACTTCTCTTCCCTTTGACTCTTACTACCTTCTTCTCCTCTCGTTCTTCCCTGCTGCCTTTCCTTCTCCTTCGTATATTCTCTCTCTCTGTCTCTCTCTCTTATCCCTTCACTATCTCTCCTTCATCCTCTTATTTATTTTTCAGTCTTGCACTCACTTCTCCATACACACAGGAAATGTAGAGTCACGCGTTACATACTAATTAGCTTCACGGTGACGGACGCAGGTCGAATACATACGGGCGGGCTAGAAACTCGAAAAATCTGTCAGTCGACGTCTCCTGTACTGTGCTTCTTTAAGATTCTTCAAATTATTTTAGAAAATAGATATTCGACATAAATAATGTGATGTAACTATTAGGACAAAACAACAGCCCTGTAATGGATATTAATG
>NW_023642767.1:0-7500 GCF_015228065.2 Penaeus monodon | reverse complement strand
AAAACAAACAAATGCCAATTTAACAAATACAAAAACAAACAAAATAAATAATTAAAAAACCAACTCTTTTTAAAAAGACAAAATAGAAGAGAATAAAAAAAAAAATTAACCCACAAACACGTTTTCCTCTTTTTGTTCTTCCCCTCTCCTACCCCCCCCCCCCTCCATTTCCCCCGAAACGTCTTGGGGTCCCCCTCCCCCCTCCCCCCTTTTCCCGGAAACGTTCTGGTCTCCAACCAAGTTAATCGTAAAAAATCATTGTTTTTTATAATGATAATAATAATAATGATAATGATAATAATAATAATAATATTTAAAATTATTATTATATTATTATTATTACGGGTTTTTTATTATTTTTTATATCATTATCATTATTATTATTTTCATTATTATTATCATTATATTATTGATATTATTATTATCATTATTGTTATTGTTATTATTTTTATTGTAAAAGTTTTTTTAGATCCGCTAATTAAAATCAACACCGAGTCACTCCCATCGCCAAAGGGGTTTGTAGTTTGAGGTAAAGGAACATCAAAAAAATATGCAAAATATGCAAAAAATTTACAAATGAAAACTCCAGCAGGTCAATTTACGAACCAAAAATACTTCAGATGAAAAGGGCTTTCGAGAGCATCACTTGCTTTTTAAAACTATTTTTTTGATTTAAACTTTGGTTTTCCGGTATTTGTTCAAAAAACTTATCAGTACCTTTCTTTATAAGGCGAAGCTCCAACAACAACAGGAAAAGTTTGGCTTCCAATACCACATTTTTTCCCACCATTTGTACCATCGTCAGCCCGAAAAATATTTTGATGTTTCGCTCGTCTTGTTTTGTTTTGCCTCCCTTGTTTCCTATCACCCCCCTGCACAAGTTTTTTCTCAATACTTTTACTTCTCTTACTGACCAATAAACTTTAGTTTCCTTTTTTGTTCAAGTGCCCAACACCGGTCTTTACAATTTTTTTTTCCTCAGCATTCATCATTCTTTTTCTTTTCTGTCCATTAATACGTAATCTATCTTGTTATCTTTTTAGCCCCAAACCTCAGAAAATATACGCAATTGGGAAACTAATGATTCTTTAACCTCGTTTTGGGTCCATAAGGTTGCTTCGGTTTTTTCCAGATGTTATTAGAGCAACTGGGCTTTTTGGCAAGGGGAAATTTTCTCTTTATCCCCGGGGAATCATCATATGTTTAGTTAAAACAGCTCCAAATAAGTGAACTCTTCACTTTTTCCCACGATCTTTCCATTAAATTGTAACATGTTCTCATAGTTCTTTGCGGGTTATCTTCGAATCTTCATGATCTTAGTTTTCTTGGCTTTAAAAATAAACCAGCCTTTTCGCTTGTTTCTCTAACTTTATCTAGTATTGTTGGTTCATGATAGTGGAAATTAAAATATTACGACGTATTTAGATTTGATATTTTGTATCCTAAACACTACATTTCCCTTCAAAAACCCCTAAGCACCTCTCATAATTGCTTCAGAATATTTTTAAAAAAGGTGCGGAGACAGAATGAAACCTTGTCTTTCCCCTTGGTTGACTTCGAACCTTTCTGTTAATCCATAAGGGTTCTTACTTTTGCTTGTTTTTGGGTAACATGGCTTTTTTTAGTTGGATGAGTTTTTTGGATGATAATCATTATGTATGTAAGTGTATGGTGAATATTTTTTTTTAATTTTTTTTTTTTTTTTACAGAATTTCACATCGCCTGTAATTATTATTTTTCTTTTTAATGTTATTGATATTGTATTTTCCCCAAACATAAAAACTTTTGCCGTTTTCTTATTGAATGAAATTAGATATGTGTGTGCGTGCTTGTAAATGTGTCATTGTGTATGTAAAATCAGCTTACTCCAAAATAACTCCTTTTTTTTGGGGGAAATTGATAATATAAAACTTTAAAAGGGGATAAAATTTTAAATTCCATCGTTGCAAATACCAAATTGTTTTAATTTTCTCAAAAATCAAAAAAACAAACAGTCCAATAACAAACAAAAAAAACAACCAATTCGTGAACCATGGGTCTTAAAAGGACAAAACCCAAAAAGTACGAATAAAATAGAAAAATGCGTTGAAAAATATCAATTTGCCCATATACTTCATGATATGACAAGATTCAATGATTATGTCTGATGTGTATAGTAAGTCTTGCTGTTTGGGGGCAAACATTTTGTATATATGATGTATTGTTTCTGTATTTTTCATGTATGTTTTGGTGTGTTTAATGACCCTGTATGTGTATATATGTAGTAAAAAATTTAAAACTTCACGTATATATAAAAATATAAAATTTAAAATATAAATATTTTTATATATATAAAAATTAATTATATAATATAATATATATATATTTTAAATTTCATAAATCCTCATATTATGACGAAATTATCCACCCTGATCAAACTAAAGGGGTCCGCTATTTTTATCCTTGGTAGCCAGTCCGCGCCTCCTCTCGCAGATGAGGGGGCTTGACATGGTGGAGCCGATGTCATCCCACCTTATCCATCGTTGTAGAATTGTTGAGGACAGCGTGACAAGCCTCGTTTTTTGTTCTCTCTGTTTCAGGCGACGGCGCCATCGCTGGGGGGGGGGTGGGGGGGGGGGGGGGGGGGGGGGGAGGATTTTATCTTTGTTATGCTTATGGTTTTATTGTTTTGTTGTTATTATTGTTATTTTTATCATTATTTTTATTATTATTATTATTATTTTTATTATATTATTATTATTCATTATTTTTATTATATTATTGCTATTATCTTTATTATCCTTTCATTATCATTCTTATTATTATTATCACTTTTATCCTTCTTTTTCAAAAGGCAAAGAAAAAAGGGAAAAAAATAAAATAGTATAAAAGTCAAAAGTAAAAAAAGGGCAAAAGTAAAAAAAAAATAAGTAAAAAAAAACGAAAAAGTAAAAAAAAGGAAAAGTAAAAAAAAATATGAAAAAAAAAAGTAGAAAATAAAAGTAAAAAAAAAAAAAAAAATGAAAAAAAAAGATAGAAAAAAGTAAAAAAAAAAAAAAAAAGTAAAAAAAAAAACAATAAAAAAAAGGTAAAAAAAGGAAAAAAAAAAGGAAAAAAATCAAAATCCCTCAGCTCCTGCGCGGCCCGTTAGGTTCAAAAAAGGGCTCCCCCCGCCCCGCGCCACCCGCTGTAGGTCCTCGGGGCCCTCGTCCAATGTACCCCAGGTTATCTGGGGGAAAGGGGGGGGTGTTCTTTGGGGACGGGGAGAAGGGAGGGGAAGAGGAGGGGGGAAAGGAAAGGAGAAGTTTGGTGGGGGCAGAAGGAAGGCGGGAAAGAAGAAAAAAAAGGGAGTATAGGGTGCAAAAGAGGACAAAAAAGAAAAAGAATTACCCCCAGTTATCTGGGTGGGGGGGGGGGGGGGGGGGGCACCATGGCGAAGGTATAATGATGGTGGCGATGGTAAAGGGATAGAGGGAAGAGAAAAAAAGAAGGAGAAGAGGAAAAAATAGCATAAGATGAGGGGGAGGGGGAGGGGAGATGGAAGAGGAAGGGGAAAGGAGGGGAAAAGGGGAAAAGGAAGAAGAAGAAAAGAAGAAGAAAAGAAGAGGGGAGGAGGGGGAAAAAAGACATAAAAAAGAAAAAAAAAAAAAGAAGATAAAAGATGAAAAAGCTTTTGACGCAAAGCTGTCTAAAAAGGGGGGAAAAAGTAAAAAAAAAAAAACACGGGAAGACGATGAAAAAGAGTGATAATAAGTAGGGAAAAAGAAAAAAGGAAAAAAAAGAAGATAAATGAAAAAAAAATCCTAAAGCTAAAACATCACGCAGGACAAGCAGAGTGCAAAACATTTATGACAAAAAAAAGATTTTAAAAAAGACTGAAACGGCCGCAGAGTGAAATCCTTACAAAGCTTATATTTCCCCGTTCCAAAATGTCCACAAAAACTTATGTTGAACGGAGAGTTTTAAAAACATTAACTAACTGATACACAATATACAGGAAAGAAAAAGTCAGATAAAAAAGAAAAAAACATGACAGAAAGAAAAACACTTTCCAAAAACTTACGGCAGCGAAAAACCCTGATAAAATTGTCCTAGGCCCGCTGCCGATACTAACACCCTCCCAAACCGGGACCCAAGTTGCACAGTAATTTTTAGCTGTGTGTGGGTGTATTAGGTTGTTTCTGACACCAGGAGTGTGGTATTCCTAACCGTCCTGGATATGGGGCGACTACCTCTGGAAAGACATAATTATGGTGCAAGGGACGTGGGGGCCTTTGGGGACCCGCCCGTGTTATAGCATTGCAGGAGGCGCTCGCGACGATGGTCGAGGATGGGTCTTTATCTGGGGGGGAAGGAGACGCGGGTTTTTTAAGGGGTAGAGGAAAAGGGGGGTGGCATTCCTCTCTCTCTCTTTCTTTTCTTTCTCTCTCTCATTCTCCCTCCTCACTCTGTGTTTCGAAATACTAATGGCTATAAATGAACAACCGTAATGCAAATTTTTTCCAGTTTTCAATTTTCATATTACCAGTTCACACGAACACCATCCCAGAAAAAAACAAACACAACACCCCCTCCCCAAAAACCAAAAACTAAGAAAAAAAACTTTACAGGTCGAGTCAATAATCACTGGATCAAATTACCCTTGGTTTCAGCCCACTGGGAGTGGTGCTTCCTTCGCGCCGCTGCTTTATATACTCCTCCGGGACGACCGGCTCCCTTTTGCTTCGGAAGCGAGAAGAAAGAAAAAAAAAACACCCCCCCACCACACCACCCGCACGCAGCATGTTGCACATAAAACTATACATAATTATAGCTATATATTATAAAAGTATGTATTCATTAGTTATATATTATGGATGTGTGTGTGTGTTGTGTGTTGTGTGTTGTGTTGCGTGTGTGTTGTGTGTTGTGTTGCGTGTGTGTTGTGTGTATTATTCATATAAAATATACATTTTATATATAGTTTCAGAAAGTGTCTTTAATATATATGTATATATTCAAAATTTTATCAAAATCAATAGCAATATATAATATTATATATATACATAATATATTTTAATTATATATATTTATAATTAAAAATTATATTAACACCACACCACCACACACAACAAATTATATGTATATAATGTTGTATACACAACACGCAAGCACCCACACACACACACAAAACAACACACACAACAAACACACCACACACCAACACACGACCACGGCACAAATAGAAAATAAGGTAAAAATAAAATACACACATGCATACACCACACCATATATATGTAAATTTGTGGTATACACACCCGCACACACACACATACATACTACATACACACACACAACCCCTCATCAAAACACACCCACACACACAAATCCGCATATTAATATATATATTATAAAATTTATATTATATAATTTTATTATATATAATATAATTTAATTTTTATACACATATATTATATCTTATACTATTATACATACACCACGACACATATATATAAAAATATAAATAATTATAATATAATATATAATATATAAATATATACATATATATATATTAATACCCGTATATATATATATATAATATATATATATTATATACATATATATTTTATATTATATTATATATATTATAATATATATATATATTTTTATATATATTATTAAAATATAATATATAAAATTTTAAATATTAATAAAAACACATTACAAACCTATATTAACCACAACCACCCCACTACCTCTTCACTCACTCACACACCACACAATATAATACACACACACATGCACAAAACACACAAGGACACACACTACACACCAACACACACCCCAACACAACACACACACACACACACAACACACCACAACACAATATATATATATATATATAATATATATATATATATTTATATATTTTTATATACATATATTTACAACAAGGGCTAAATGGACGAGCCCCCGAGTCTGGTCGGAGGGTTACCTTGCCTCTCGTCTCTGAGGGCCCCGTTCAAGATCGGAAAAAGCATACACTGCCCTTTTTCCTTGCAAGGCAGACAACTGTTTATCAAGACGTTTTGGGCCCCAAAAGGGGATCCGAAATATTTTGGTCTGTGATTGGGAAAACAGTTTTTGGGGGGGGGGGGGGGTGCTGCATCCGAACCAGGCGTTCGAAGCAACGGCCTGAGACCGGGGACCCCAACAGGAAACCAGAGTAGCCGGCCCACAGCAGAGGCCTTCGAGAGCCACTGACGCAGCGGGAGGGGCGACAAAATAGGGCAAGCACCAGGGGGAGCACCCAGCCACTGCCATAGGATTGGGACCAAGGGGGCCCCCAGGGCAAATTAGATCGGTTTGGGGCGCACTCGAAACCAAACAGGGTTTGGGGGAAAGAACACAAAATGGTAAAAGAAGAAAACACACACACACACCACACACAACAAACCCCCACACACACACACACACACAAACCCCCCACACACACACACAAAAACACAACCCACCACACCACACACGCACCACCCACACACACACGCTTTATTGCTCCTTCAGGGCATGAAAAGCACCACATATTCCCAAAAATCCAAATGTATTAAAATTTTTTCAACGCGTTCTATGAAAAAAGGAAAAAAGTTTTAATTTAATTTACAATACTTACGCTTAAACTCAAAAACCCGACCGTTTTTTCTTTTCCAAACGTGTAAAAATTTCAAAGGAAAAAAAAAAAGGTCACGCTCCTTATACTTTTTATTTTCCCCCTTTTGGGCACGAGTTTTTTCCCATTGTTTCTTGGCAGCGGTGTTTCAGGTTTATTGCCTCATAGGATTACAAAAAGAAAAAAAAAAAAAAAAAAAAAAAGTCGGATTTTTTTGCCATTGTTTTTGGAAAATTTTGCCTTTTTATTAAAACCATATTATCAGCTTGAGAGGATTTTTTCTTTATTTTGTTTAGATTTATATCTTTTTTATCTTTGACTTTCTATTTATAAAAGTTCTGTGTCCATGTTATACAACGAATCATAGTACGTTATTGACTGTGTAATTTCATCGAACGTGATTTTTATTATTATCATTGTTTTATATGGTATCTACACACACACACCACCACAATATATACAGTATAATATATCGTATAAATATATATAAAAATTATATATAAATATATACTATTACATATATATATATATAGAGTAGATAGAAGAAAGAAAGGGGAGAGAGAGAGAGAGGAAAGAGAGAGAAGAGAGAGAGAGAGAGAGAGAGAGAGAAAGAGAAGAGAGAAGGGGAGAGAGAGAGAGAAGAAAAGTGAATTGGAGAAAAGGAAAATAGAGATAGAGAGAAAAGATAGAGATAAGAGAAGAGAGATAAAATAGAGAAGATAGAGATAAAGGATAGAGATAGAGAGAGAGATAAATAAAAGATAGAGGTAGAAGGAGATAGATAGAATAATAAGAGAGAAGAAGAGATGAGAGAAAAGAGTAAAAATATGAGAGAAAAAAGAAACGACAAAAAATAGGATAGGGATAAGGGAAAA
>NW_023642766.1:20000-35000 GCF_015228065.2 Penaeus monodon | reverse complement strand
TGATTGTTACACTGGAGACATGGTAATTATCAATGGATTGATAGGGTCCCAAGAGCATACCCATTTGTGAAGTTTACCTCAAATCTGATTTAATATCCGGTTATGTAAGGTTAGGTGTTGTTGATAGGATACCAAGTGATGGCATTTCATTTCTTATGGGTAATGATCTCGTTGGTGATAAGGTGTGGCCTTGCCCTGTGGTTTCACTTTTTCCCACGAAAGAAAACAACACTGTAGATTTAGAGAGGGAGTATCCTGACCTCTTCCCTGCGTGTGCTGTCACCGGAGTGCAAGTCGTAGAACCTCCCCTCCTATCGAAGCGCTTACAACCGGTACTACATTGTCAGATGAGAGCCCTTGTGATGTAATTACTGAGGAATTTACTCTAGCTGATTTTTTCGATTCCTCTGCTAAAGTTTCAAGTAAATGTACATCTGATAATTCTGATAAGTGAATTTTTCAAAGGCACTCCAGTTACTAAAAAAACTATTGAAGAACAAACTAAAGATCCCGATTTGAAAGTATTTTATGATAGGCTTACCGAAATAAGTTGAACTTGAAAATTCGCATACGTGCTACTATCTCCAGTCAGGCGTTCTTATGCGTAAATATAAGCCCTATAATATATCTGCAGACGATACAAGTAAGACTGTAATCAGATTGTAATTCCCAAGTCCCTTCAGACTGATGTTTTGAACATTGCACATGACATTAGTGGTCATTTGGGAGTCAAGAAAACTTATTACAAGATTTTAGCTCATTCTTATTGGCCGAAAATGAAGAGAGATGTTAGTAGTTATTGCCAATCGTGCCATATCTGTCAAGTAAAGGGTAAACCAGAGCTGGCATCAACCATATCCCTTGCAACCTATCCCAGTGTTAAGAGAGCCCTACAGTAAAGTGATTATTGACTGTGTAGGCCCCCTTCCAAAGACTTAAACGGGGTAACAAGTTCCTGTTACTATAATTGATGTGGCCACCAGATATCCTGAAGCTTTTCCCCTCAGACGCATTACTACTAAGAATGTTGTGAAAGCCTTGATAAAGTTTTTCACCCAGGTGGGTCTGCCTACCGTAGTACAGTCCAGATCAAGGGTCAATTTTACGTCCAGACTGTATGACCAGTCATGAAGTCCTTGGGTATACAGCAGTGCAGATCCAGCGTATATCCATCCTCAGAGTCAAGGGGTACTTGAAAGGTTTCACTATACTCTAAAGACATGATTAAGCCCTTTGTTTAGAGACTGGTTCTGAGTGGGACGAAGGAATAGATTTGCTTCTATTTTCGGTGAGGGACAGTGTTCAATAGAGTTTAGGGTATTCACCATTTCAATTAATTTACGGCCATGAAGTGCGTGGACCACTGAAAGTCTTAAAGGAGTGTTGGTTAAATGAGGAGGAAGAAATTCCTATGGCTGCTTATGTGAATAAATTTAAACATAGATTACAAACGGCTATTTCAATAGCCTATAATCATTTGAGTAAAGCTCAGGCTAAAATGAAAGAACAGTTTGATAAAGTACATAATACTGAAGAAAGAAGCTTTAATAAGGGTGATTTAGTTTTGGCCTTGCTACCTCTTGCTAACCAGCCTCTTCAATCTAGATATGCGGGTCCATTCCGTATTTTAAAACGAACTAGTGATGTTAATTATGTAATTGAAACCCCTAAGAGACGTAAGAAACAACGTCATGTACATGTGAACCTCCTGAAAAAGTACTATGAACGGGTGATTTGAAGGAAATATGGAAATGTAAGAGGTTTCCATGGTTGTACCTTCTAACGTCAGTAGTGAACATAATGAAATCATTTCTATGGTAGAACCTAATCTCACCAACTCGGTTATCATAGCTAAACTTGATGATAAACTTAAACATCTTTCTGCTGCCCAAGCAGCAAACATTGGTTCTCTTCTACAGAAGTATGGTAACTATTCAGTGATGTACCTCGTCTTTGCCATTGCTGGAACACGATGTGAGACTAGGGATGCTCAACCAGTACGCCAAGCTCCCTATCGCCTCAATGCAGTAGAAGAGGGCATTCCTACAGGCAGAGGTTCAATGCCTGAAAGAACAGGGAATCATCATTCCCAGCCTTAGCCCCTGGGCATCACCCGTGGTGCTAGTTCCCAAGAGTAGCGGTACTTACCGTCTGTGTGTGGACTACAGGAAGGTGAATGCGGTAACTGTGGCGGACTCGTTTCCCCTCCCGAGGATGGATGACATCATTGATGATTTGGGGAAGGCACGCTACCTGACGAAACTGGATCTTCTCCAGGGCTACTACCAAGTTCCGTTGACTGAAGACGGGCCGATTTCTGCGTTTGTCACTCCTGCCGGCCTCTACGAGTTCAGGGTTCTTCCGTTCGGGATGAGGAACGCCCCAGCGACCTTTCAGCGACACATAAATTACCTGACGGCGGACCTGGAAGGCGTTCGTTGTTACCTCGATGACCTCGGTAATCTGGAGCGACTCCTGGGAGGAACATTTGGTCCGCTTGCGGGCGCTCTTCTCGGCCCTGTCGGCCGCCAATCTTACGGTAAACCTGCAGAAAAGTGAATTTGGACCGCCCATGTCACCTTCCTGGTCACGTGATCGTCAGGGCCAGGTCGCACCTGTAGCTGCAAAGGTGGAAGCTGTTCTACAGTATCCCGCGCCCGTAGACAGAAAAGGCTTGATGCGCTTCATGGGGATGGCTGGCTACTACAGACGATTCTGTAAGAACTTCTCTCAGGTATCTGCCCCTTTAACAAACTTGCTGAGTACTAAACGGGCATTCAGGTGGTCAGATGATTGTCAGCAAGCTTTTGAAAACCTGAAGCACCTCTTATGTACGGCTCCCGTCTTGCAGGCTCCTGACATTAATAAACCGTTTGCAATACAGGTGGACGCTAGTGACAATGGTGTGGGAGCGGTCCTCTTGCAGAGAGATGGAAGTAAAGTGCTCCGCCCAGTGTGTTATTTTTCTTATAAATATAAGACATATCAAAAGTCTTACGCCACCGTCGAAAAGGAGCTTTTGGGAATAGTGTTGGCCATTGAAAGTTTAGTTTTATTTAACTAGTTCTATCCATCCTGTTGAAATTTTCACTGATCCGTTAACGTTTATTGAAAATGTGAAGTTTAAAAACTTGCGAGTGTTAAGATGGGCACTAACATTACAACCATTCAATATAAAAATCTTCCATATTAGTGGCAAACAAAATATCCTTGCGGATGCACTCTCAAGATTGTAGGCGTTCTACACTCAGTGGCCGCTGCCTCGACACTGCGAAGGACAGGACAGAGTAGTACGCTACTGTCACCCGTCTATTTAAACAAGCTGTTTGACTAGACTAGGTAGTTAAACTTTTTCCCGCACGAGAAAAAGTTTTTTTTCTTGCGGGAGGGGTATTAAAGTAAGTAAAATTAGTTAAAAGGGGCTCACGCAAAGCATGGACTAGTGGAACTAGGTAGTTTCCTGCAGTAGCGTCCCCCCCCCCCCCCACCGTCTTGAGCGCTACCTGTTTCCTTGGCAGAATTGCCTCGGCCACTCCTCCTTTGCCATAGGCCTGGGCGAGACCTCTCTGCCGGCTGCTGTTTCTTTTATTTTTTTTACGGTTGGTAATTTCTTTGTTAGGATTAGGGCGATATATTATATTTTAACAATATATCGCATAGGTAGTATTTTCTTGTTTCTTGTGTTTTGTGTGTTTTTCTTTTGTTTTGGTGAAGGAAATAAATAAAATATTGTGATCATGATTTATGTATTTTACCAAATCTGTGACAATCAATATTAATTAATAATGGAAGAAGACTTTAATACATTTATTATAAAAAGGCAATACAAATGCAATAATGAAAGTACCTTATTAATAATGAATGATAAATACATCAATGGAAGACCTCATAAACAAATTAATTAACATTTAATGATATTATGCTAACCTAATTAATGACCATTTAATATGGAATGAACAGTGAATGAACAAGAAGAAACTAGATAATCACAATTAGTACTTTTAACGCAAGGATTGTTGTTACGTGGTATTTAGCCATTCATATCAGGCCATTTGACTTATCGTCTATAATTCTGGCTACCGCATTGGGAGAATTAGAGTTCAGCGAAGCTGCTCTTCCCCTGAATTCTCTTAGTGACATACCAGCCGTAACAAGTGGGGGCCTGACCGGGATATGTGCGAAATGTTAATTAGCATTTTGTTAATAATTTGTTTTGCCATTTGTAACATGTGATTCCCTTGGTGTTGCACTTTTAATGTGTATTTTATTAGCCGTTGTAACGCATGTTCCCGTTGGTATTGTTTTTTTTTATTGCAATTGACGCACGTCTCGTGCATTTTGGTCATTAAGACACCGGGTCACTTAATTGTGCAGTCGGTGCACTTTTCTGCTACCGCTTTGGAAAATTTGAGTTCAGCGAAGCTGCTCCCCCCCTGAATTCTCTTAGTGACATCCCGCCGTAACAATATTTTTATATATGTCTGTGTGTGTTGTGTGTGTTTATTTAGTATTATCTGAATATAAAATATATAATATATATATATATATAATATATTTGTGTGGTGTGGTGTGTGTGTGGTGTATGTATTTATGTATGTCTGATTTATATTTATATTATTATATATATAAAATTTTTATATATATGTGTGTGTTGTGGTGTGTGGTTTTGTTTGTTGTGTTTATGTATGAGTATATTACTATAATATTAACCCCTTTAATATTTGTATTGTAATCTATATAATGTCCACCCCCACCACCCACCACACACACACCCCAAAACCACAGCACCACCACACACACACGCACCACGCCACACGCACACACACACACACCCACAACAACACACAACAACCACACACCACACACACACACAACCACAACAACCCCCACACACACAACCACACCACACACATATGGAGGTCATTAAAACGAACCGGGTGCCCAAACCCCTCGTCTAAAAACGTTTCCTGCAGCTCCCCCACCCACGTACCCGGTGGAACACTTTTTGGAGGGCCCCAGTTTTACTCATCCGGCTCAGGGGTCCCGTACCAGATTACCACACACTACGCCCCGGGGCTGGGGCAGAACGCACGACCCCCCTTTAGCTTTTACCCCAAGTATCTTGTGTCCCTTACATGTTTTTGGAGGGGGAAGTACGTTGACTCCCATTACTTTTCATCAACGCCTGTTAAAAATTGGGTGGCAGGGGGGTCGTTGCGCCCTTTTGGGCTCGCAACACGGACCAAGCTCCGAATTCGCTCGCCCAAAATTCCACGGGTCGCCATTCTTAAAAACCCAGTAGTACATTTCTCCCATAAAGTGTTAACCGATTTTGCATTCACTCAAACTTTGGGTTTTGTTGGGCAGTGCAGCAAAGGGCACGTTCTCACACTTTCATTGACCTGATCAATTACTGTGTGATCAAAATATGTGTCAAAAAACATGAATTTCGTTAAGTTTATTAATTTCTCTCATTTTAGAGATTTAATTGTTTCAAATGCAAGGTTTTAACGGGTGATTTTATTTTTTACATAAATCATATCCTTTTTTTTCTTTCTCGTGCACGTTTCCTGTCTTCCTGCTGTACTTTCTCTTTTTTCCCTTTCCCGGGCTGGGTTTGGAAAGGGTAAGAGATGACGCTCGTTTTTTCCCTAATTTGTTGTTTTTGGGCACCATGGGGGTAACCGTAATATCGTTCATTACTCATTGGTGAAAGTTCTATCGGCACAAAAGGGGGCTTGTAATGCAATTACAGAGTATTCACAACTTCCCCATATTACGGCACGGGTGCCAATATAACCCGGGTTTGTAAAAAGCCCCCAATAGATTACCTCGACTTCGATGTAGGCACAGGTAAAAACCCAAGTTATTCGTTCGATCGGCAACTTTCGAGTCGGCGTGACCCGCATTTACATCCTTAATTTAAATTTGGAAGAAGGTTTAAGCTAGAATATTATCTTTTTAATCATGCCCTTTCCCCTTAGTAAACGCTTGCTGGTTAAATCCCAAATATTGTGTGATTCAGAAGTTTATACCCATAGGGAATGTCAGAGCGCCTATCACAGATACGCAAAAAGGCAGGTTATTGATTTTTCCCGGCTAAATTCCTTTATTCTACCGTCTCCTACTGTCAAAAGAATCTGACATGTATGCTAACAGGCTACCTCGGGAGTTCAAACTTCTGACCCCGAAGATTCGCTTGCTAGAAAAACTTGCAAATATTTTTTTATTCACCATTTTTAATGCATGCTTTCTGATATCTTAAAAGTTTTAATTCAGTGTGGGATTTAAGTAATTTTGTATTAATGCTTGCTAATTTATTTTATTTGTTTTATTGAAATTAATCTTGTTTTTTGTGATACATTTTCTTGTGATTCACTCTCACTTTCATTCTCATTCATGCTGCTGTGACACACACACACACACTTACCCCACTCACCCACTCATCACTCATCCAAGCAGAACAAAAGAGACTGAAACCTTTTATTAATAGGGTTTCTTGCTGACTTTAGTTGCGGGAAATAAAGATCTATGATGTATCTCTTTTGCCCTCAATTTGTCGTGATGAGTGACTCGTACATGATGTACAATTATCTTCTTTTACATTTATTTCTTCTCTGTGTGACGACAATTTGGGTTAAAGTAATCCTTGCGGATTCCCATTGTCATTTCCTTATCTACTCTCATATCTCTTAGAAAACAGTTGGTATTTTCAAGCCAGGTTCCATGGGGATCGCTACTATGTTTTTCCTCTCCTTTTTTCTACTTATCTAGGGAAAAAAAAGAAAAAACGAATAAAAGACAAAAAAAAAGTAAAAAACGAACATTAAAAACAGCAAATTTATAAAAATAAACCGGCTAGTGGCATTTAAACACCCCACCTTCTCTGTTGCTTTTCTTTTTCTCCTACTATCTTGGCCTTGGCGTCTGATATGTTCCCCTATTATATGTAGCAGTGGGACCGACGATATCCGACACGG
The DNA here is from genome assembly GCF_015228065.2 of Penaeus monodon. Classification (NCBI taxonomy): domain Eukaryota; kingdom Metazoa; phylum Arthropoda; class Malacostraca; order Decapoda; family Penaeidae; genus Penaeus; species Penaeus monodon. The sequence goes on along the minus strand of NW_023642766.1, from coordinate 28,020 downwards.
CACCGAAGGGGGCCCCTACTGCAGAAATGGTCACCTCAGGACCCCCCCAATGTATGGAAGGGCGCCCGTAAATCCAGTGAAGGACCGGAATTTACCAGCGCAGTACCAGTTGCCCCAGGATGCAGTGGACTCCGCCTGCCTGGATGCCAGTCAAACTCCGGGGAGCTCGTCAGCGCAGGTATCAAGCACTACGTATGCATGTATATGTAATATATAAAACAATAAAAAATAGATAAATATATAAACATTTTATACTTATATATATGTGTGTGTGTGTGTGTGTGTGTGTGTGTATGATTATACACAACCACACATACACAAAACACACCCCACACACACAAACACACATATATATATATTATATATTTTATAATATATATATATATATATATATATATGATAAGTATGTCAACGTAGCAAGACCGGATTTACACTTCACACCTCCGTCCAAACAGCTTGCCCTTCTCCTGGGCAGGACGCAGATGCAGCCCGGCTTTCTCTTTTCGCACAGGAACAAACATCCGCCTCGTAGGAAACCGGCCGCATAAAAGGACACGTCCGTAAGGCAGAAGGGAGAGACACAACAGACAGCCCAAGCCACACAGAGTCCAGCTCCACCACCTCGCCTCCACCCGGGGACACGGGGTCTCTTGGGGGGTCTTATATCTGTCTTCAAAAATAAACCAGCAAGCTAAGCCCCTTTTCACAGCCAGTTGCGACATGTTTGCCCAGGTCCCTTCATGTTAAAACATCCCAGGTCATCCTTTTCATGTTAACACATGTTTCGCACAGAGACAAAGACCCACTGGCGTAGCACTATCCCCCCTAAAAAAGCAGACGACCCGCCTGCTCTGAATACCTAAACCTGAAACAAATTACAGAAATTTAGATAAATTAGTCCTCAGGAACAAAAAAAATTCTTTCAAAAAAAAGTAACCATAATTGAAAATCAGTTTCAGAAACACAAAAATCTTTCATCCAGCGCGGCTTTCTTCGCTCTCTCTGGGGTCGCTCTGGAGAGGTGTGGGGGCGGTAGTTTGGCAGTGGACCCAGAGGGGTATCACCTGCCCAAGGCCTGGCTCATGGTCACCATTGACGTCTGTTGCATCGCCCTCACCGTCCAAATGTTCGTCCTCATTTCGGTCGGGGCTTCTGCCACGTCCTCATCGCCGCTACTTGTGCTAACTTCATCTTCTTTTTCACCATGGCTTCCATGGCAACGCCACAGCCAGTCCACGTGGAAAAACAGACGGTCTTTTTCGCCTCTGTGAATTCGATAGGTGACATCAGAGGGGGCCGCTACCACCATGTTGGCCCTTCCCCAGGCTCTGTAGCTTCGGCGAGAGCCCTCGCTTCCGACGCGGTTATGCAGCCACACTCTGTCAGCTATGTTGTACCTCACTTCCCTCCATGCGCCGGTCATAGGTCTCCTTCATGGCATGGCCGGCTACCTTGAGCTTGCCACGCATCGTCGGTGCGCCTCCGCCAGGTTAGTGGCGCTCCGGTGCGCCAAGTCCTCGAGGAAGTCAGGCAACGGCCCCACACCAACAACTCTCGCTCCCCGACGACTCTTCTGACGCTCCACTTCCTCACAAGTGCCCAGCTTTGCACCAGCTTTGGGACCTTTGGGCCTTTCAGAGAAAATTAGCTACCAACACTGTAACTAACCCCTCCCCTGGTCCAAAAAGGCTCCGCCCAACCCCTACGCCATCAGCCAGCTGCAGGTTTGGATGGCTCCACGAGGCCCTCTACTCCACGCATCACTCTTGACAGTCGACACCGGATTCTAGACTCTGTCCTGGGGCAAGGTGCAGTCGCTCAGCCGTAACTACCTCTGCACAGCCAACCTCTGGAAGCAAGGGCACCCTCACCAGCTTCCATCCAAGGTCGACACACGCCTTACTTTGTGTCAGGTAGTCAAGGCCCAGCAAGCAGTGCTCGTCCAGAGCGGCCACATACACCGGCAGCCGCTACACCGTGCTGCCCACGCCATACGAGCCTCCACTGGGCCCCCTTTAGCTGCACACAATGCCCGTGACACCACACAGTCTCTGTGGTTCATCTTGAAGTCGCATAGTGGCCAACATATCAGGCCGTACTAGGGTCTTCTCAGCCCCAGTGTCCACTGTCAGGTGGCATGGCTTCCCATCTACTGAGCCCTCCACCTGCATCGTGCTGGTTCGACGGCAGCTTTCCCAGTCGGGGCCCGGGAACCGGGACGGCTGGGTTTCGGCCCCCCTTCAAAAACTACTTGAGATTGTTTTCCCCATTTGATGATTGCTTATACAGCCAAAAAGACGGTGTAGCGATGGGGGGCCCCCCTTAGGCCCTTCCTACGCTAATGCATTCCTTTGTTTCATGAACAAAACTGGGTTAATCAATGCCCGCCTGAATTTAAAAACCCGTTTATTATCGTCGATACTCGATGATACCTTCCTCCTTTTCAAACATCCATCACACTAAATCTTTTCTTAACTATCTCAACTCAAAACACAGAGCATCAAATTTACCTGCGAGACACAAGAAGACAATCAATTACCGTTCTTAGACACGCTAATCTAAAACAACCGTTGAAACGTAACTCTGAAACTGTGTTTTTAATGTAGTCTACTATTTACCTGTCCTTGCTGGCCAAGCTCGGTACGTGGGGTCTACCTCACGATGGTTACGACACCGCATCCTAGAACACAAAGGCAAATCCTTCAGGACTGGCCTCCCACTGAGTAAACATCTTTCTCGGCAATAAGAACTTCTCAACATCACTCACACCCTTTCTGTAACACAGATTTTAGAATTCATCCTCACACTCCCCCCGCCCTGAAACCCTTTTCATTCGGAATCCTGCTGATTCAGAGGATGAAACCCGAGCTTAACCATACAACCACCCAACCACCTTATTCACACAATAGATCTTCCCTCCCCAAACCCTCCACTTTTGGGTTTGTTTTTTCCATATTGTTCATGTATATACGTTATTTTTTCTCAGTAAAATGTTTTTTTATGCCTTTTTACTTGTTTTTTTTTGTTTTGACAGTATATTTTTTCTATTTCTATACGACGCCTGAGGGGCAAATCTATCACCGAATATATCAGAAATAAGTATGGCAAGACAGCACTCAACACCTTCAGAAGAACCGAGAAGCTTTCCTTCCGCTCAAAAAAGCTACAGAGAGAACATCCGGTTTTCCCGAATCTTTGCAAAAATTATGATGTCACACCCAGATTTGTCAATTTCCGTGTTCACAACCCCTTGTTCACACACACCCAGACATACGTTCTTGGTGTCGTGTGCTTGAACCGGGAAATCACTACGCAAACCAAAAAAGAAACTTCTACCACTGTAAAGCTAAATGACAACGTATCTCTGTTAAAACTACATTATCTTCACTGGACTTCATTTGTATTTTCAGACTAATCAAAAATAATGTAGACAATAAACTACGTAGAGTAGACTCCATCCACAAAAAAAAACTCCTGAATCTGGGAATAAATGTTCAGAAGAAGTGAAAAAGGAAAAATTATATTCAATTTCTCAGACAGAATTTTCTGAAAAAAAAAAGATAACTATCTCTTGCTTGGATTACTGTTTGCCCCCGAAAAAGCCACCTTCCATTTTTTACCTACTTTTTAAAAGTTTAGTAAAAATTTAAAAAAACTTAAATTCTAAAAAAACAACTTCAAAAATGTTCCCCAACATTACCAAATGCCACCTATTTTTCAAGAAATTTTTCACTAAATTTTAAAAGACTTGTGATTCAGAGGCCATCCTATTCCTAAAAAACGCTTAAGAATGACAAAACAATATTGATTCCAAACCAGAAAGGGTGGGGGTTTTTGTATCTTAAATGTTGTGATAAAAACAAAAGATTTTGAACATTCCCCGGGACCACCAAAATTCCCGAAAATTTAAAACCCAGAGGTATCAACTTCTTTACTCGAAGACAAATTAAAACGACTACCCGGATCAAAAAAAACCCTCCGTTAAATGAAAGCCTTATATTTTTTTATGACTTCGGCCCCAACTGGCCTTCCTATGGACCCCCCAAAGACATAAACCAAACTTTCCCCAAGGCCCATTTTTCCCTTCGATTGGACTTTTAACAAACACGCAAAATTCCTGCCCCCTATCTATCCCTCTAACTCCCAAATAGTAAAAATTTAAAACTCTACTCCCTTTGAAAAGTAAAAATTCACCCCAAACTTCCCCAACAACCCATTTCCATGGAAAGTTTTGGTTGAGCTTTGTCACCAATTTTCCCTTCATAAAACCCACGTTTAAATAGAAATATGTAAAACAGCACACTTAAATAAATTGGGCCTACAAAAGATACTTCAAAAAAACTTGAGTTTGGGCACCCCCATTACTCTTTTTTCACTTTTGTGATTGCTTATACAGCCAAAAAGACGGTGTAGCGATGGGTCCCCATTGGGCCCCTTCCTACGCAAATGCTTCCTTTTGTTTTCATGAAAAAAACGGGTTTAATCAAGCCCGCCTGAATTTTTAAACCTGTTTATTATCGTCGATACATCGATGTACCTTCCCCTTTTCAAACACCTAAACAAAAATCTTTTTTTTAACTTCTCAACTAAAAACCCAGAGCATAAAATTTCCCTGCGAGCACAAAAAGCAATCAATTACCGTCTTAGACACGCTAATCCCTAAAACAATGGCCCCTTCCATAAAAGCATTTACCAAACCCAACTTTCACTGGCCTGGGATCACTTCCTCGTTACTTCCCAATTTATATAAAATCACAGATCAGAACCAAATCACTCGACCCTAAAACCTGTGTACAATGGAAAACCCTTTTCATGACGAAGTTGTTTTTTAAAAGAAATTCTTTAAAACTAAGGGTTTCCCTGTTTTTATTTAAAAAATTTACAAAAATTTTCCTATTAAAATTTTAAAACCCAAACCCACTGTCCCTACTGTTAAAAAGCCCACGGTATTTAAACTCCCGTTTTTGGTATTTAAGTTTGAAATTGGGAAGCGCAAAAATCTTTGTTGAAAATTAATTCCCCCCCCAAATTAAATTCATTTTTTATCTTCCCCAAACACTAACAATTGCCAAATTTCAAAAAACAACCTTGAAACGAAACTCTAAAACTTGTTCAAATTAGCTACTTATTTCCTGTCCTTGCTGCCAAGCTCGGTACGGGGGGTCCCCCCAACGATGGTTACGACACCGCTCCTAGAACAAAAAGGCAACCCTTCAGGACGGGCCTCCCACGGAGTAAACCTCTTTCTCGGCAATAAAAACTTTCTCAAATCACTCACACCCTTCTGTAACACGATTTTAGAATTCTATCCTCACCCCCCTCCCCCCCTACCTTATCATTGGGAACCCCTGCTGTTTTCAGAGGAAACTGAGCTTAACCATACAACCCCCGCAACCCCCTTATTCACACATGACTTCCCCCCCAAACCATCCATTTTTTTGGTTAGTTTTACCATATTGTTCAGGTAATACTTATTTTTTCTCAGCTAATGTTTTTTTTCCCTTTTTTATTTTTTTGTTTTTTTTTTTTTGACTTGTATAAATGTTCTTTTTCTTTTTTTGTACATCTATATATTTTTTATTAGAACCAGACACATTGTTTAAACCATTGTCTAATTGTTTTTTGGGTTTTTTTGACGTACTGTGATGGGGATTTGTTTTTCCCCAAAACGTCAAAAAAAACATGAAATTTTTCACGACTGTATTGCTGCCTTTCATACTTACTATACGACCCCTGGGGCAAATCATCCCGAAATATCAAAAATTTAAGTAGGAAGACGCATCAACCCTTCAGAAACCCCGAGACTTTCCTTCCGTAAAAAAAAGCTACAGAAGAATCCTTTTCCTGAATCTTTGCAAAAATTATGATGTCACCCCAGATTTGTAAATTTTTCCTTTTTCACAACCCCTTGTTCAACCCCCCCAAATAGTTCTTGGGGTGTGTGCTTCTAAACCGGGGAAATCATACGCAAACCAAAAAAAAAATTTACCCCTGAAAGCAAAACAACGTATCTCTGTAAAACTACATTACTTCAGGGACTTTTTGTTTTTTTCAGACTAATAAAAAAAAATTAAACAAAAAAACTACTAGGGTGACCCTCCACAAAAAAAAACCCTGAATCTAGGAAAAATGTTCAAAAAAGGAATAAGGAAAAAAGTTATATTCTTTTCTAGACAGAATTCTACTGAAAAACAAAAAATATACTCTCCGGTTTGGATTACTTTTTGCCTCCGACAAAAGCCCCTTCCACTTTTTTTCCCTCATTTTGAAAGATTATTTAAAAAATCAAAAAAAACTGTAATATCTAAAAAAAACAACTTCAACAATTTCCCACGATATCCCCACAATAGCACCCCTACTTTCAAGAAATTTCACGTAATTAAACGGGACATGTGATTCAGGGGGCCATCCATCTCCTCAAAAAAAACGCTTAAAAATGCAAAAAAAATATTGTTACCAAACCCCGTAAAGGTCGGGGGTTGTCATCTTAAATAGTTGTGACTAAAAAACAAAAGTTTTTAAACTTTCTCGTGCCCACAAACGAAATTCCAGAAAAATTACCACAGAGGTATCCTCATCTTTTTAACCCTCGAAGAAAAATTTAAAAACGACTACCCCGGATCTTTAAAAAACCTCCGTTAATAAAGATTATATTTTCTTAGACTTCGGGCTCCCCCGGGCCTTCTCTATGGACTCCCCAAAGACATAAACCAAACTTCCCCAAGGCCCATTATTTCTTCGATTGGCATTTTTAAACTATAACACTGAAAAATTCCGGGTCCCTATCATACCCCCTCAACTACCAAATCAGTAACAATTGAAAACTCTACTACCTTTGTAAGTAAATTAACCCCCAAACATTCCAAAACCCATTTCCAGGGCAATTTTGATGTTATCTTGTTCCCCAATTTTTCCCCTTCATAAAACCACAGATTTATAGTCAATATGTAAACAGCACACATCTCAATAATTCGGCTATAAAAGAAACTTAAAAAAACTTTAGATTGCACCCATTACTCTGTTTTCCATTTGCTTTTGCTTATACACCCAAAAAGAGGGTGTACGAGGGGGTCCCCTTGGGCCCTTTCCTACGCTAATGCTTCCTTTTTTTTCATGAAAAAAGTTAATAAATGCCCCCTAAATTTTAAACCTGTTTTTACGTCGTAATCATGTTTCCCTTTCCCCCTTTTAAAACCCATCACCAAAAATCTTTTTTTTTTACTATCTCAATCAAAACACCAGAGCATCAATTTACCTGCGGACACAAGAAAAAATCAATTACCGTTCTTAGACACGCAAATCACCTAAAACAATGGCACCTTCCATACAAGCTTTACCGAAAGCCAACTTTCACTGGCCTCGGATTTCCTTCCTCATTACATTCCATATTTAATAAAATAACAGCTCAAAAACTAAATCACTGGGCCCTAAACCTTGTACAACTGGACAACCTTTCATGACGAAATGTTTTTTTCTTAAAGAATTTTTTATAACTAAGGGTTATCCACTGTTCTTTTTTTGAAAAAATTACGAAACTTTCCTATGTAAAATATTTTCAACCAACCCCCTTCCCCCTACTGTTAAAAAGCCCCACAGTATGTTAAACTCCGTATATGGGTAGTTTAATTTTTTAAAATTAGGAAGCAGCTAAAATCTTTTTGAAAATTAATTACCCCAAATTTAAAATTCATTTTATCTTCCCAACATAAAATTTGCCAATTTCTAAAAAACCCGTTAAAACGAAACTCTGACTGGTTCAAATGTAGTCTATTATTTACCTGTCCTTGCTGAAAACCCGGGTACGGGGGGTCTACCCACGATGGTTACGACCCGCATCCTAAAACCCAAAAGGCAAATCCTTCGGACTGGCCCCCCACGAGTAAACCATCTTCTCGGCAATAAAGAACATTTCAACCATCAAAACCCTTTTCTGTAACACAGTTTTAGAATTCTACCTCCACTCCTCCCCCCCTACCTATCTCTCGGAACCCTGCTGTTTTGAGGATAAAACCCTGAGTTT
>NW_023642766.1:0-10000 GCF_015228065.2 Penaeus monodon | reverse complement strand
GGGGAAGGTCCCAAATTTTTATAGGTGATTAGCGTGCCCTAAGAACGGTAATTGATTGTTTTTTGGGTTTCTGCGGAAAATTTAAATGCTCGGGGGTTTTTTTGTTTTGAGATGGGTTAAAAAAAAGTTTTTATGTGTGATGGATTTTTTGAAAAGGAGGAAGGAAATCATAAATGTATCGACGATAATAAACGGGTTTTTTAAATTTCCGGGGGGGCCCTTAAATTAAACCCCGGGTTTTGTTCATGAAAAAAAAGGGAAAATCCCATTAGCGTGGGGAAAAGGGCCTAATGGGGACCCCACCCGTACACCGTCTTTTGGCTGTATAAGCAATAACAAAGGGGAAAACCCAGAGTAATGGGTGCAATCTAAAAGAATTTTTTAAAGTTATTTTTTGATGGGGCCAAAATTTCATTGAGATGTTGCTTTTTACTTTATTGACTAAAAAATTTCTGTGGTTTCATAAAGGGGAAACTTTGGGTGAACAAAAAATCAACACCCAAAATTGCCATGGAAATGGGTTGTTGGAATGTTAGGGAGTAATTTCACTTACAAAGGTGGGTTAGAGTTTTAAATTGTTACTGTTTGGTATTTAGAGGGATATGATAGGGCCCGGGAAATTTTGCAGTTTTTATAGTTAAAAGTGCCAATCGAAAAAAATAATGGGCCGGGGGGAAATTTTAGGTTTATGTTTTTGGGGGGATTTCCATAGAAAAGGGCCCGGGGCGGACCAAAAAGTCATAAAAAAATATAAGTGCTTTAATTAACGGGGGTTTTTAATGTTTCCGGATTTAAGCCCTTTTTAAATTTTGTCTTCGGGGGTTTAAAAAGAATGATTTTGATACCTCTGTGGAAATTCCTGGAAATTTGGGTTTTTGTTCACTGAAAATTTTTAAAAATCTTTTTTTTTATAGTCAAAACTTTTTAAGAGGGAAAACCCCGCCCTTTTTGGGGGTTTTTGGAAATTTAAATATTGTTTTGTCATTTTTAAAGCTTTTTTTAGAGGAGATAGGATGGCCCCCTGAATCAATGCCTTTTTTAAACTTGACGTAAAAAATTTTTTTAAAAGGGTATTTTGGGCTATTGGGTGAAAATTTTTTGTAAATTTTTTTGGAAGTTTTTTTTATAGATATTACATTTTTTTTTGATTATTTAAATAATCTTTCAAAATGAGGTAAAACAAGTGGAAGGTGGCTTTTGTCGGGGGAAAAACCCGTAACCCAACCCAGGGGGATAGTATATTTTTTTGTTTTTCGTAAAAATTCTGTCTGAGAAATTGAATATAACTTTTGTCCTTATTCATTTTTCTTCTAAACATTTTTTCCTAGATTCAGGAGTTTTTTTTTGTGGATGGAGCCCTACCCTACTTTTTTTTATTGTCTACATTATTTTTGATTGTCTAAAAATAAAAAAATGAAGTCCGTAAAGGGAAAAATGTATTTTTTAACCCGAGATCGTTTCATTTGCTTTACAGGGTAAAATTTTTCTTTTTTGGTTTGCGTAGTGTTTTCCCCGGTTTCAAAAGCACACGACCCCCAAGAACGATTTTCTGGGTGGGGGTTTTGAACAAGGGGTTGTGAACACAAAAATTGAAAAATTTTGGGTGTGACTCAAAATTTTTGAAAAAGATTCAGGAAACGGATGTCTCCTGTACCCTTTTTTGAGCGGAAGGAAAGTTCTCGGTTTTTCTAAAGGTTTTTGAGTGCTGCCCTTTCCCATACTTATTTCGATATTTTTCGGGATAGTTTTTTCCCTCGGGCTCGTATAGAAAAGTATGAATAGGCAGCCAAATACAGTCGTGAAGAATTTCTTTTTTTATTAGACTTTTTCGGGTATAACAAATCCCCATCACATACGTAAAAAGGAACCCCCAAAAAACAATTAGACAAGGGTTTTATAACAATGTGTCGGGTTCTAAAAAAAATATATAGATGTAAAAAAAACAAATAGAAAATATATAAAATATTCAAAAAAAAAAAAAACCCAAACAAGAAAAAAAGGCATAAAAAAACTTTAAAAGCTGAAAAAAAAAAAAGTATTCCCATAAACCCAATATGGTAAAACAAACCCAAAAAAAAGTGGAGGGGTTGGGAGGGAAGCCTATTGGGGTGAATAAGGGGGTTTCCCCGGGGGTTGAAATGGTTAAGTTTCAGGTTTATCCTCTAAAATCAGCGGGGATTCCGAGATGAAAAGGTGGGGCCGGGGGGGAGTGTGAGGATAAAAATTCTAAAATCTGTGTTACAGAAAGGGTGGGGGAAGTGATTTTTAGAATTTTTCTTTATTGCCGAAAAAAGGGTTTACTCAGTGGGGGGGCCAGCCCCAAGGTTTCCCTTTTTGTGTTCTAGGATGCGGTGTCGAAACCAAATCGTGAGGTGGACCCCACGTACCGAGCTTGGCAGCAAGGACAGGAAAATAAGAAAGGAACTACATTAAAAACCCAATTTTCAGAGTTACTTTTTCAACGGTTTTTTTAAAAATTTTTGGCAAATTGTTAGTTTTGGGTTTAAGATAAAAGGGGGGAATTTTAAATTTTGGGGGGGAAATTTAATTTGCAAAAAAGTTTTTAGCGCTTCCAAATTTTAAAAATTTTAAACCTCCCCAATATACGGTGTTTAAAAAAACCGGGGGGCCCTTTTAAAAAACAGTAGGGACAGGGGGTTGGTTTAAAAATTTTTTACATAGGAAATTTTTTCGAAATTTTAAAAATAAGAACAGTGGAAAACCCCATTATTTTAAAAATTCTTTAAAAAACAACTTTTTCGCCTGAAAGGGTTTTTCCCATTTTTGCTACACGGGTTTAAAAGGCTCGAGTGTTTAGAGTTCTGAGGGCTTTTTGTTTTTTATAAAAATATGGAATTTTAACGGGGGGAAGGGGTGAAGTCCGAGGCCAGTGAAAATTTGGGCTTTCGGAAAATGCTTGTAGGGAAAGGGTCCTTTTTTATGGGGGGATTAGCGTGTCTAAAACGGTAATTGATTGCCCTTCTTGTGTCTCCAGGAAAATTGATGCTCGGGGGTTTTTTGATTTGAGAAGTTAGAAAAAGATTTTTGGGGAGGATGGGGGGAAAAGGGGGGAAGGTATCATCGATGTATCGACGATAATAAACGGGTTTTTAAATTCAGGCGGGCTTGGGTTTTAACCCCAGTTTTGTTCTGAAAACAAAGGAATGCATTAGGGGTGGGAAAAGGGGCCTAAGGGGGACCCCATCGCTACACCGTCTTTTTGGCTGTATAAGCAATCACAAATGTGAAAAAGAGTAATGGGCTGCAATCTCAAGTAGTTTTTTGAAGTTTTTCTTTTGTGGGCCCGAATTTCTTTGGAGAGTGTGCTTTTTTTACATTTTTGGACTTTTAAAACGTGGTTTCATGAAGGGAACATTGGTAAACCAAAGCTCAACATCAAAATTTGCCAGGGAAAATGGGTTTTTGGGGAAGTTAGGGATGTTTTTTCTTTTTACAAAGGTAGTAGAGTTTTAAATTGTTACTGATTGGTATTTTAGAGGGGAAAAGGATGGGGGCCCGGGAATTTTGGGCAGTGTTTATTTAAAAAGGTTGCCAATCGAAGGAAATAAGGGGCCCTTGGGGGAATTTTAGGTTTATGTATTTTGGGGGAGTCCCAAAAGAGAAGGCCAGGTTGGAGCCAGAAGTCATAAAAAAAATTTAATAAGTGCTTTCATTAACGGATTTTTTAATAAATCCGGGTAGTCTTTTTTAATTTGCCCTTCGAGGTATAAGAGGGGGTTTTGATACCTCTGGGTAATTCTCTGGAATTTGTGTGGGTCATGAAAATGTTAAAAATTTTTTGTTTATAGTCAAACTATTTAAGATGACAACACCCCGCCCTTTTATCGGGTTTTGGTAATAAATATTGTTTTTCATTCTTAAGCTTTTTTTTGAGGAGATAGGATGGCCCCCTGAATAAACAATGTCTTTTTAAAACTTGACGTAAAATTTTCTTAAAAAGTAGTTTTGGCTATTGTGGGAATTTTGGGGTAAAATTGTTGAATTGTTTTTATAAATTTTTAATTTTTTTAGTTTAATTACATAATTTTTTCAAAATGTGGGTTTAAAACAAGTGGAAGGTGGCTTTTGTGGGAGGAAAACCCAGTAACCCAAGCCAAGAGATAGTATATCTTTTTTTTTTTTTCAGTAAAATTCTGTCTGAAAAAATTAAAATATAATTTTGGGTTCCTTTATTCCCTTTTTTCCCTAAAACATTTATTCCTGATTAAAGGAGTTTTTTTTTGGGGAGGGGTTTCCTACTCTAGTATTTATGTCTACATTTTTTTTTGGATTAGTCTGAAAATACAAAGGAAGTCCAGTGAAGATAATGTATTTTTTTAACAGAGTTTACTTTGTCTTTTTGGGTTTTCCCAGTGGTAGAAGTTTTTTTTTTGGTTTGCCTAGGTTTTCCCGGGTTTCAGAAGCAAAAAGACCCAAAAACGATATGTCGGGGTGGGGTGGGGAAAAAGGGGTTTGTGAACAGGAAAATTTGACAAACCCTTGGGTGTGACACAAAATTTTTTGGGAAAGGATTCGGGGAAAGGGATGCTTCTGAAATTTTTTAAAGGGGGAAGGGAAAAGTTTCCCGGGTTCTTTGAAGGTTTTGGGAGTGTTTGTCTTGCCAACTTTTTTCTGATATATTCGGTGATAGTTTTTGGCCCCTCAGGCGTGTAAGAAAAGAACAATATTTTACATAGTCAAAAAAAAACAAACAAGTAAAAAGCATAAAAAAAACTAGCTGAGAAAAAAAAACCCGTATTTACATGAACAATTGGTAAAACAAACCCCAAAAATGGATTTGGTTGGGGGGGAAAGATCTTTGTGTGAAAAAAGGGGGTGCGGGGGTTTTTTAGGGGTTAAGTCGGGTTCATCCTCTGAATCAGCGGGTTTTTCCGAGGTAAGGTCAGGGCGGGAGGAGTGTGGGGATAAAATTCCTAAAATCTGTGTTACAAAAAGGGGTGTGAGTGTGTTGAAAATTTTTCTTTTTATTGCCGAGAAAAAAAAATGGGTTTATTCCAGGGGAGGCCAGTCCTGAAAAATTTTCCCTTTGGGTTCTAGGATGCGGTGCCCGAAAACCATCGTGAGGTAGCCCCCCACGTCCCGGGGCTTGGGCAGAAAGGACAGGTAAAAAAGAACTACATTAGAAACATTTTTCAGATACGTTTAAACGGTTTTTTTTAGTTTAGCTTTGTCTAAGAACGGTAATTGATGTTTTCTTTTTGTCTCGCAGGAAAATTTGATGCTTGGTTTTTTGATTTGGAGATATTTAAGAAAAAGATTTATGTTTTGTGGATTTTTGAAAAGGGGGGGAAGGTATCATCGATGTATCGACTTTAAAAAACGGGTTTTAAAATTTCCCAGGGGGCATTGTTTAAAGCCATTTTTGTTCATGAAAAAAAAGGGAATGCATTAGCGTAGGAAGGGCCTAATGGGGCCCCCATCGCTCCCCCGTTTTTTGGGCTGTAAAAAGAAATCTTTCAATTTTGGAAAACAATCCAAGTAGTTTTTAAAGGGGGGCCCAAAACCCCCCCGCCCTGGGGTTCCCGGGGGCCCCGCCCTTGGGTAAGTTTGGCCGTCGAACCAGCCCGATGCAGGGGGAAGGGCTCAGTAGTTTGGGAAGCCATGCCACCCTGACATTTGGACATTTGGGGTGAAAGACCCTAGTGCGGCCTGTTTGGGTTGGCCAAAACATGCGACTTCCAGAGCACCACAGAGATGTGTGGTGTCACGGGGCATTGTGTGCAGTAAGGGGGCCAGTGGGGGGCTCGATTGGCGTGGGCAGCATTTGTAGGGTCCCGGGTTTTAGTGGCCGCTCGGGACGAGCACTGCTTGCGGGCCCTTGACTACCGCCCACAAAGAAAGGGCCCTTTTGGTGTCGCCCTTTGGGGATGGAAGTGGTGGGGGTTCCCCTTGTTCCCAAGGGGTTTGGGCTGTGCAGGGGTAGTTACGGCTGAGCGACTGCATTTTGCCCCAGGACAAGTCAGAACCCGGTGTCGACGTCAGAGTGATGCGGGGAGTAGGGGGCCCCTCGTGGAGCCCACCCAAAAACCTGCAGCGGGCTGAGGCGTATGGTTGGGCGGACCTTGTTGGACCGGGGGAGGGGTTATTTAAGTGTTGTAGTAACTTCTCTGATAGGCCCCAAAAGGTGCCACTGGTGCAACTGGGCACTTGTGAGGAAGTGGAGCTCCAAAGAGTCGTGGGGGGAGCGGGATTTGGTTGGTTTGGGGGCCGTTCCTGACTTCCTCAGGACTTGGGCACGGAGCGCCACTAACCTGGGGGGAGGTGCACCGAGAGTGCGGGCAACTCAGGTACCCGGGCCTCCCATGAAGGAGACATGCCCGGCCATGGGGAAGTAGGTAAACATAGGGACAGAGTGGGGCTGCAAAACCCCTCGGAAGCGAGGGCTCTCCCCAAAGCACAACCCCCGGGAAGGGGCCATACATGGGGGTAGGGGCCCCTCTCGTGTCACCTTCGTTTACAAGGGCAAAACGACCGTCTTTTGTCCACGGGGACTGGCGTGGCTTTGCCATGGAAGCCTGGTGAAAAGAAGATGAATTGCCCCCAGAGCGCGATGGGGACGTGGCAGACCTGACGAAATGGGGAGAGCTTTGGACGGTGGGGGCGATGAAACAGACGTCAATGGTGCCCATGACCCAGGCCTTGGACAGGTGATACCCCTGGGGTCCCACTCCCAATCTACCGCCCCCCCACCCCTCCTCCAGAGCGCCCCCAGAGAGAGCGAAGAAAGCCGCGCTGGATGAAAGATTTTTGTGTTTCTGGAACTGATTTCAATTATGGTTACTTTTGTTTGAAAGAATTTTTTTTGTTCCTGAGGAAAAAAAATTTTTTATCAAATTTTTTTCTGAAAATTTGTTTCAGGTTTGGTATTTCAGAGCAGGCGGGTCGTCTGTTTGATAGGGGGGATAGTGCTACGCCAGGGGGGCTTTGTTCTTGCGAAACATTGTTAACATGAAAAATGACCGGGCTTTTTTTAACATGAAGGGACCTGGGCAAACGTCGCAACTGGCTGGAAAAGGGCTTGTTGCGGTTCTTTCTGAAGACAGTTTAAAAACCCCCCAAGAGCCCCCCGTGCCCCCGGGGGGAGGCGGGTGGTGGGTGGATCTGGTGGTTTTGGGTTTGTTTTTGGTCTCTCCCTCCCCTTTCGGACGGTCCTTTTATGCGGGGTTTCCCCTACGAGGGGGGATGTTTGTTCCTGTGCGAAAAGAAAAAGCCGGGCTGCATCTGCGCCCCGCCAAGGAAAGGGCAGCTGTTGGACGGAGGTGTGAATTTAAAACCCCCGGTCTGCTACGTTGACAATCTTATACATATATATATTTAATATTTATATATATTATATATATAATATATATTTTTGTGTGTGTGTGTGTGTGTGGTGTGTGTGTGTAGTGTGTGTGTGTGTTCTCATACACAACACACAACCCCACACCACAATATATATAAGTATAATAGTTTATATATTTACTTTTGTTTATTGTTTTTATATATAATATACATGCATCGAGTGCTTGATACGCGCTGACGAGCTCCCCGGATTTGACTGGGACCAGGCAGGGGGAGTCCACAGCATCCTGGGGCAAAGGGGACCTCGCTGGCAAATTCCTGGTCCTTCACTGGGTTTACGGGCCCCTTTCCCACATTATGGGGGGGTCCTAGGTGACCATTCGCGTAGGGGCCCCTTCGGTGCCCTGCGGATATCGTCGGTCCGCTGTACATATAAAAGGGGAACCTATCAAGACGCAAGCCAAAATAGTAGGGAAAAAAAAAAGCAAAAAGAGAAGGGGGGTGTTAAGGCCACTAGCCGGTTTTTTATATAAATTTGCAGTTTTTAATGCTCGTTTTTTACTTTATTTTTGTCTTTTTTTCGTTTTTGCTTTATTTTCCCCAGATAAAAATAAAATAGGGGAAAGGGAAAACTCAGTAGCGATCCCCCTGGACTGGGTTGAAAATCCAAAGTCTCTAAAAATAAAGTAGAAAGGGGGAAAAGACAATGGCAATCCGCGGATTTTCTTTAACCAATTGTCGTCACCCGAGAAGAATAAATGAAAAGAAGAAATTGTAATCATGTACGATCATCATCACGACAAATTGAGGGGAAAAAGATACATCATGTCTTTTTGCCCCGCAACTACGTCAGCAGAAAACCCTAATGAAAAGGTTTTAGTCTCTTTTTTTTCTGCTTTGGATGGGAGTTGGGGAGTGGTGAGAAGTGTGGTGTGTGTGTCACAGCAAGATGAAAGGGAAAGAAAATAGAGTGAACTCCACAGAAAAATTTTTTCCAAAAACAAGATTAAAAGTTCAAATAACAAAAACTGAAAAGAAATTTGAATGCTATTAATACCAAAAATTTCTTCAACTACCCCCTGAATTCAACATTTAATGATATGCAGCAGAATGCATGCATTAATGAAAGGGGACAGAAAAAATATTTGAAGCTTTTAGAAGTGAATTTCTCGGGGGCAGAAGTTTTGAACTGCTGAGGTAGCCATGTTAGTTGCATGTCAGACTTTATTGCGGTAGGAGACGGGAGAAGAAGCGAATTGAGCCAGGAAAAACAATAAATAAACCTGCTCCTTCTGCGTATCTGTGATAGGGGCTCGTGCATTCCCTATGGGGATCTAACTCATGAAACACACAATCACTTGGGATTTTAAAAATGCAAACGATTTCTAGAGGGGAGAAGGGCAGATTTAAAAGATAATGATTCTAGCTTAAACCTTTTTCCTACATTAATTAAGGGTGTAAATGCGGGGCACGCCGACTCGAAAGTTCCGACGAAAGAATAACTTTGGGTTTTTCCCGTGCCCACTATCGTAACGCGGGGCGTAGATCTATTGCGATTTACACAACCCCGGGTTTTTTGGGGGATCCCTGTGCACTGTAAATTTGGGGGAAAATTTTAACGCAATACTCGAATTGCATTACAAGCTCCCTTCTTGTGCCGATAAACGTGTCACCAATGAGTAATGAACATATTTCGGTTATCCCCATGGGTCCCAAAAACAACCAAATATGGAAAAAAAGAGCTGTCCCTCTCTTGCCCTTTCCACCCACGACCCGGAAGGGAAAAAAGGAAAAATACAGTCGGTCAAAACAGGAAAATCTACTAGAAGAGAATAAGGGTATGATATTCTGATAAAGTAAAAACACGTGTTAAATCCGTTGCATTTTTAAAAAAATAAATCTCAAAATGAAGAAATTTAAATTAACTACTTAACGAAATTCATGTTTTTTTTGACCAATTTGTGATCACACAGAATGTGATCGAGGTCAAAGATAGTGGAAAACGTGCCATTAGCTTCCTGCCCCAAAAAAACCAAGTTAGAGTGACTGCACATACGGCTTAACCTTTTTTTGGGAGAAGTTACTCACGGGTTTTGAAAAAACATGGTCGTACCGTGGAATTTGTTCAGCTCGTGTTTCGAGCCAAGGACGCAACGAACCCCCCCTGCCCCCAAATTTGTAACAGGCTGTTTATGAAAAGTAAAGGGAAACAAAGTACTTACGCCTCAAACACTGTAAAAAGGAACAAGAATGTTTGGGGTAAAATAAGGCGGGGTGTGGTTTTTTTGCCATCCACCGGGGGCTGGTAATGTGTGGTAAATTTCGTACGGTGACCATGAGCACGGACTGAGTAAAACTGGCCTCCCAAAATGTTCCACCGGCACGTGGGGGGGGGCAGCTCAGGAAACGTCGGGGAAACGAGGTTTGGGTACCGGGGTTTTTCTTTTTAATACCCCCCATAGTGTGTGGTGTTGTGTGTGTATGTGTGTGTGTGTGCGTGTGTGCTTGTTTGGTGCGGGTGTGTGTGGTTGTGGTGTGTTGTGTGTGTGTGTGGTGTGTGTGTGTTGTGTGTGTGGGTTTTTGTGTGTGTGTGTGTGTGCATATATATAGATATCATATACAAATTTATATGTATATATATGTATATATACTCATACATAAAACCACACACACACACACACACCCCCCACAAAAAACC